>NW_022680653.1:0-156350 GCF_009764315.1 Trachypithecus francoisi | reverse complement strand
AACTGCTCAATGAAAGGAAAGGTGTAGTTTTGTGAGATGAATTCACACATCAGAAAGAACTTTCTCAGGTCCTTCTTTATACTTTTATACGAGGATATTTACTTTGTAAGCACAGGCTTCAATGCGATCCCAAATATCCCTTCTCAGATTCCACAAAAACAGTGATAACACTGATCTATGGAAAGAATCATGTAACTCTGTGAGATGATTAACACACCAAAAATGGTTTCTAGAAAACTTCTTTTAGTTTTCATATGAGAGTATTCCTTGTCACCATAAGCTTAAAATTTGCTCCGAAGTATCCATTGTGGACGCCAAGAAAACAGAGTAGCAAATTAAACAATGAAAGGAATAGTGTAACTGTGTGAGCAGAATTCACAAATCACAAAGCAGTTTCTCAGAAAACTTCTTTCTGGTTTTTATATGAGGACATTTCCTTTGTCACCTTAGGCTTCAATGTGATCCAAAATATACCTTCTCAGATTCCCTGAAAACAGTATTATGAAACTGCCCCATGAAACGAATCCTGAAACTCTGAGATGAATTCACAAATCACAAAGCAGTTTCTCAGAAAGCTTCGTTCTAGTTTTTGTCTGAGAATATTTCCTTTGTCACCTTAACCTTCAATGTGCTCCGAAATAACCCACTGCAGATTCCAAAAAAACAGTGTTAGCAAACTGTGCAATAAAAATAACAGTGTAACTCTGTGAGATGAATTGACACAACACAAAGTAATTTCTCAGAAAGCTTCTTTTCGTTTTTCATCTGAGGATATTTTCTTTGTCACCATAGATTTCAATACACTCCCATATATTCTTATGCAGATTCCACGAAAAAGTGTTATCACATGGCTCAATGAAAGAATGGCGTAGTTCTGTCAGATGAATTCACACATCAGAAAGCAGTTTCTCAAAAAGTTTCCTTCTAATTTTTATCTGAGGATACTTCCTTTTTCACTCTAGGCCACAATGCGCTCCCAAATTTCCGTTTGCAGATTCCACGAAAACAGTGTTAGCAAACAGATCCATGAAAAAAGGTGTAAACCTGTAAGATGAATTCACACATTTAAAAGGAACTTTCTCAGAAAGCTTCTTGGTAGTTTTATCTGAGGATATTTCTTAGGCACCAAGGGCTTCAATGTGACACAAAATGTCCCTTCTTGGTTTCCCCAACAACAGTGCTATCAAACTGATCCATGAAAAGAATCGTGTAATTCTGTGAGATGAATTAACACATCACAAAGCGGTTTCTCAGAAAGCTTCTTCTATCTTTTATATGAATATATTTCCTATGACACCATAAACTTCACTGAGCTCCAAAATATCCCATTGCAGATTCCAATAAAACGGTGTTAGCAGACTGATAAAAGAAAAGAACAGTGTAACTCTTTGAGATTAATTCGCACATCACAACACAGTTTGTCAGAAAGCTTCTTTCTAGTTTTTATCTGAGGATATTTCCCTTTTCACGGTGGGTCTCAATGCACTCCCAAATAAACCTTTGCAGATTCCACGAAAACTGTGTTAGCAAACTGTTCCATAAAAAGAAAGGTGTAACACAGTGAGATGAATTCCTACATGACAGGGAAGTTTCTGAGAAATCTTCTGTATAGTTTTTATTCCAAGATATTTCCATTGTCACCATAGGCTTCAATGTGATCCAAAATATCCCTTCTAAGATTCCACAAAGTCAGTGCTACCAAACTGATCCATGAAAGTATTGTGTAACTCTGTGAGATGAATTAACACATCACAAAGCCATTTCTCAGAAAGTTTCTTTCTAGTTTTTATATGAGGATATCTTGTTTGTCACCATAAGCTTCAATGTGCTCCAAAATATTGCATTGAAGAGTCCAAGAAAGCACTTTTAGCTAACTGCTCAGTAGAAAGAACAGTGTAACACTGTGAGGTGAATTCACAGATCACAAATCATTTTCCCTGAAAGCTTCTTTCTAGTGTTTATATGAGGATATTTCCTTTTTCACCATAGACCTCATGCACTCCGTATATCCCTTTGCAGATTCCATGAAACCAGTATTAGCAAACTTCTCCATAAAAAGAATCATGTAACTCTGTGAGATGAATTCACAAATCACAAAGCAGTTTCTCAGAAAGCTTATTTCTAGTTTTTGTTGAGGTTACTTCCTTTTACACCATATGCTTCAATGTGCTCTGAAATATCCCATTGCAGATTCCACAAAAAAAACAGTATTCAAAAACTGTTCAATGAACAGAACTGTGTAACTCTGTGAGATGAATTCACACATCACAAAGTAGTTTCTCAGAAAGCTTCTTTCTAATTTTTATCTTAGGGTATTTCCTTTGTCACCATAAACTTCAACATGCTCCGAAACATCCAAATACATATTCCAAGAAAACAGTGTTAACAAACTGCGCAATGAAAAGAACAGTGTAACCCTTTTAGATGAATTCACACATCACAATGCAGTTTCTCAGAAGTCTTCCTTCTAGTTTTTGTGTGACGACATTTCCTTTCTCACCATAGGCTTCAATCCACTCCCAAATATCCCTTGCAGATTCAACAAAAACAGTGTTATTCAACTGCCCCATGGAAAAAAAGGTGTAACTCTGTGAGGTGAATTCACACATCGCAAGAAGTTTCTCAGATAGCTTCTTTCTAGTTTGTATCTGAGGATATATCCTTGTTAAACTAGGCTTCTACGTGATCAAAAGTATCCCTTCTCAATTCCCCAAAAACAGTGATACCAAAGTGCTGCATGAAAATAATCGTGTAATTCTGTGAGATGAATTCACACTGCACAAGGCAGTTTCTCAGAAAGCTTCTTTCTAGTTATTATCTGAGGATATTTCCTCAGAAATTTTCTTTCTAGTTTTTATACGAGATATTTTGTTTGTCACAAACAAAACAGTGCTACCACATCACAAGGAAGTTTCTCAGAAAGCTTCTTTCTTGTTTTTGTCTGAGGATATTTCCTTTGTCACCATAGGCTTCCATGTAATCCAAAATATCACTCCTCAGATAACCCAAAAACAGTGCAACCAAACTGCTCCATGAAACAATCGTATAACTCTGCAAGATGAATTCACAAATTATGAGACATTTTCTTAGAAAGCTTCTTTCTAGTTTTTGCATGAGGATATTTGCTCTGTCAACATAAGCTTCAATGCACTCCGAAATATCACATTGCAGTTTCCAAGAACACAGTGTTGGCAAACTGTTCATTGAAGAGATGAGTGTAACTCTGGGAGATGAATTCACATATCTCAAAGCAGTTTCTCAGAAAGTTTCTTTCTAGTTTTTTTCCTGAGGATATTTTCTTTGTCACCATAGGCTTCAATGTGCTCCCAAATATTCTACTGCAGATTTGACAAATTCAATGTTTTCAAAATGCTTAATCAAAAGAATGGTGTAACTCTGTGAGATGAATTCACAAATCACAAACCAGTTTGTCAGAAATTTTCTTTCTAGTTTTTATCTGAGTTTATTTCCTTTGTCACTATAAGCTTCAATGCGCTCCAAAATATCCGACTGCAGATTCCAAGAAAACAATGCTAGCAAACTACTCAATGAAAACAACATTGTAACTCTCTGAGATGAATTCACACATCACAAAGCAGTTTCTCAGAAAGACTCTTTCTAGTTTTTATGAGAGGATATTTCCTTTTTTCCCTAAGACCCAGTGCGCTCAAAATATACCTTTACAGATTCTACAAAAGCAGTGTTAGCAATCTGATCCATGAAAAGAAACGTGTAACTCTGTGAAATGAATTAACACATCACGAATAAGTTTCTGAGAAATCTTCTTTCTAGTTTTGATCTGAGGATATTTCTTAGTTACCATAGGCTTCAAAGCAATCAAGAATATCCCGACTCAGATTACCCCAAAACAGTGCTACCAAACTGATCCATGAATAGAATCTTGTAACTTTGTGAGATGAATTAACCCACCACAACTCAGTTTCTCAGAGAGAATATTCTAGTTTTTATATGAGGATATTACCTTTGTAAGCATAAGCTCCAATGCGCTCCAAAATATGTCATTGCAGATTCCAAGCAAACTGCGTTAGCAAACTTGTCAATGAAAAGAACAGTGTAACTCTGTAAGATGAATTCCCATATCACAAAGCATTTTCTCAGAAAGCTTCTTTCTAGTTTTTGTCTGAGGATATTTTCTTTTTCACCATGGGCCACAATGCACTCGCAAATATCCCTTTGCAGATTAAACGAAAATAGTGTTAGCATAGCACTCCATGAAAAGAAAGGTGTAAATCTGTGAGATTAATTCACACATCACAAACAGGTTTCGCAGAAAACTTGTTTTTGGTTTTTGTCTGAGGATATTTCCTTTGTCACCATATTCTTCAGTCCACTCCCAAATATCCCATTGCATATTCCACGAAAACAGTTTCAGCAACCTGCTCCAAGAAGAGTCATGCTACTCTGTGAGATGAATACACACATCACAAAGCAGTATATCTCAGAAAGCTTCTTTCTAGTTTTTATCTGAGGATATTTCCTTTTTCAAAATAGGCTTCAATGCGATCCAAAATATCCCTTCTCAGATTCCACCAAAACAGTGCTATTAAACTGCTCTATGAAAGGGATGGTGTAATCCTGTGAGAAGAATTCACAAATATCAAAACAGTTTCTCAGAAAGTTTCTTTCTACTTTTTATCTGAGTATATTTCCTTTTTCACCATAGGCCTCAATGTGCTCTCAAATATACCTTTGCAGATTATGCGAAAATAGTGTGAACAAACTGCTCCATGAAAAGAAACGTGTAAATCTGTGACGTTAATTCACACCTCACAAAGCAGTTTCTCAGAAATCTTCTATCTAGTTTTTATCTGAGGATATTTCCTTTAACACCATATTCCTCACTGTGCTCCCGAATATCCCAATGCAGATTCCACAAAAAAAGTGGTAGCGAACTTCTCAATGAAAGAAAGGTGTAACTCTGTCAGCTGAAATCACGCATCACAAAGCAGTTTCACAGAATGCTTCTTTTTGGTTTTTATCTGGGGATAATTCCTTTGTCATCATAAGCTTCAATGTAATCCAAAATATCCTATTGCAATTTTCACGAAAACAGTGTTAGCAAACTGCTCAATGAAAAGAACACTGTAACTCTGTGAGATGAGTTCACACATCAGAAAGCAGTTTCTCAAAAAGTTCTTTTTGGTTATTTTCTGAGAATAACTCCTTTGTCACCATAGGCTTCAATGCGATCCAAAATATCCCTTCTCAGATTCCACAAAAACAGTGCTACTGAAGTGATCCATGAAAAGAATCATGTAACTCTGTGAGATGAATTAACACATCAAAAAGTGGTTTCTTAGAAAGCTTCTTTCTAGTTTTTATATGAGGCATTTCCTTTGTCACCATAAGCTTAAAATGCACTCTGAAATATCCCATTGTGGATTCCAAGAAAACACTGTTAGCAAATTGATCAATGAAAAGAACAGTGTAACTCTGTGAGACGAATTTACACATCAAAAAGAATTTTCTTAGAAAGCTTCTTTCTAGTTTTTATGTAAGGGCATTTCCTTTGTCACCATTGGCTTCAAGGCAATCCAAAATATTCCTTCTCAGATTTCCCAAAAACAGTGCTTCCAAACTGCTCAATGAAAGGAAAGGTGTAATTCTGTGAGATGAATTCACAAATCAGAAAGCAGTTTCTCAGAAAGCTTCTTTCTAGTTTTTGTCTGAGGATATTTCTTGTAATATAAGCTTCAATGCACTCTGAAACATCCCATTGCAGATTCCAAGAAAACAGTGTCAGCAAATTGCTCAATGAAAAGAACAGTGTAACTCTGTGAGATGAATTCACATATCAGGAAGCAATTTCTTAGAAATCTTCTTTCTTGTTTTTATCTGAGGACATTTACTTTTCACACAAAGGCCTCAATGCACTCGCAAATATCTCTTTGAAGATTCCACGAAAATAGTGTTAGCAAACTGCTCCATGTAAAGAAAGGTGTATATTTGTGAGATGAATTCACCCATCACAAAGCAGTTTCTCAGAAAGATTCATTTTGCTTTTTGTCTGAGGATGTTTCCTTTGTCACTGTAAGCTTCAATGTGCTCCCAAATATTCTGTTGCTACCATACTGCTCCATGAAAGGAATGGTGTAACTCTGTGAAATAAATTCACACATTACAAAGTTGTTCCTCAGAAAGCTTCTTACTAGTTTTTATCTGGGGGCTATTTACTTTTTAACCATATTCCTCAGTGTGCTATGAATTATACAATTGTAGATTCCCCAAAAAAGTGTCATCAAGCTGCTCCATGAAAAAAAAGGTGTATCTCTGTGAGATGAATTCACAAATTTCAAAGTATTTTCTCCGTAGCTTCTTTCTATTTTTTAACTCAGGATATTTCCTTTGTCATCATAGGCTTCATTCCTATCCACAATATCCCTTCTCAGATTCCCCCAAAACAGTGCTACCTAACTGTTCCGTGAAAGGTGTCATGTAACTGTGTGAGATGACTTCACAAATCACAAAGCAGTTTCCAGAAAAATTCTTTCTGGTTTTGGTTAAGAGATATTTCCTTTTTCACCATAGGCCTAATGCACTCACTAATATCCATTTGCAGATTCCACAAAAATAGTGTTAGCAAACTGCTCCTTGAAAAGAAAGGTGTAATTTGTGAGATGAACTCACACATCACAAAGCAGTTTCTCAGAAAGCTTCTTTCTGGTTTTTGTCTGAGAATATTTCCATTGTCAGAATAGGCTTCAATGTGCTTCCAAATATCCTACTACAGATTCCCCAACAACAGTGCTACAATACTGTGGCATGAAAAAAAATGATGTAACTCTGTGAAATGAATTCAGACATCACAAAACTGTTTCTCAATAAGCTTCGTACTAGTTTTAATGTGAGGATATTTCCTTTCTCATCATATTCCACTATGCGCTCACGAATATCCCAATGCAGATTCTATGAAAAAAGTGTTAGCAAACCTCTCAATGAAAAGAATGGTGTAACATTGTGAGATGAATTCACACATCACAAAGCACTTTCCCAGAAATGAATTTGGTTTTTATCTGAGGATATTTACTTTGTCACCAGAGGCTTCAATGTGCTACAAAATATCCTGTTGCAGATTCCACGAACACAGCGTTATCAAACTGCTCAATGAAAACAATGATGTAACTCTGCAAGATGAATTCTCACATCACAAAACAGTTTCTCAGAAAGCTTCTTTCTAGTTTTTATGTGAGGATATTTCCTTTTTCACCATAGGTTTCATTGCACACCCAAATATCCTATTGTAGATTCCACGCAAACTGGGTTAAAAAACTCCTGCAAGAAAAGAATCGTGTAACTCTGTAATAGGAATTCACACATCACAAAGCAGTTTCTCAGAAATTTGCTTTGTAATTTTTATCTGAGGATATTTCCATTGTCACCATTAGCTTCAATGTTCTCCCAAATATCCCACTGCAGATTCCATGAAACCAGTGTTATCAATATGCTCAATGAAAAGAATGATGTAACTCTGTGAGATGAATTCACATATTACAAAGCAGTTTCTCAGAAAGCTTCTTTCTAGTTTTTATATGAGGATATTTAATTTGTCACTATAAGCTTCAGAGTGCTCCAAAATGTCCTTCGCAGATTTCATAACAATAGAGTTAGCAAACTGCTCCATGAAAAGAAAGACGTAAATCTGACAGATGAATTCACCCATCACAAAAAGTTTCTCAGAAAACTCCTTTCTAATTTAAATCTGAGGTTATTTCTTTTTTCACGGTAGGCTCCAGTGTGCTCCCAAATATATCCTCTCAGATACCACAAAAACAGGGATGTCAAACCGCTCAATCAACAAGAAGTTTAGACTCTTTGAGATGAATACACGCATCACAAATCCGTTTCTGGAAAACCTTCTCTCCAGTTTTTAGCTGAAGTTATTTCCTTTTTCATTGTAGGCCGCCAAGAGCCTCCGAATATCCCATTGAAGCTTCCATAAAAACAGTGCTAGCAAACTGCTCCATGAAAAGAAACCTGTAACTCTGTGATGAATTAACACATCACAAAGCGGTTTCTCAGAAAACTTCTTTCTAGTTTTTATCTGAGGATATTTCCTTTGTCACCAAAATCTACAAGGCACTAGATCACATAGAACTTTCTCAGAAAACTTTCTAGTTTCTAGCTCCCAAATGTCCCTTTGAAGATTCCATAAATACAGTGCTACCAAAGTGCTCCCTAGAAAGAATCATGTAAGTCTGTGAGATGAACTCCCAAATCACAAAGCAGTTTGTCAGAAAGCTTTTTTCTAATTTTTGTCTGAGAATATTTTCTTTGTCACCCTAAGCTTCAACGCACTCCAAAATATCTCATTGCAGATTCCAAGAAAACAGTGTTAACAAACTGATCAATGAAAAGAACAGTGTAACTCTGTGAGATGAAATCACACATCACAAACCAATTTGTCAGAAAACTTCTTCTTTGTTTTTATCTGAGGATATTTCCTTGTCACCAGAGGCTTCAATGCACTCCAAACTATCCTATTGAAGAGTCCATGAAAACATTGTTAGCAAACTGATAAATGAAAAGAACAGTGTAACTCTGTGAGTTCAATTCACTCATCACAAAGCTGTTTCTCAAAAAGCTTCTTTCTAGTTTTTATCTGAGAATATTTCCTTTGTAATGATAGACCTCAATGCACTCCCAAATATGCCTTTGAAGATTCCACGGAAACAGTGTTAGCAAACTGCTCCATGAAAAGAAAGATGTAACTCTGTCAGAAGAATTCAGACATCACAAAAAACTTTCTCAGAAAGCTTCCTTCTAGTTATTATCTGAGGATATTTCCTTTGTCACCATAGGCTTCGATGTGATCTAATATATCTCTTCTCAGATTCCCCAAAAACAGTGCTACCGAACTGATCCATGGAAAGAATTGTGTAATTCTATGAGATGAATTAACACATCACAAAGCAGTTTTGAAGAAAGCTTCTTTCTAGTTTTCACCCCATGATATTTCCCTTTCCACCATAAGGTTCAATGCGCTCCAAAATATCCCTTCTCAGACACACAAAAGCAGTGGTGCCAAGTACTCCCTAAACAGAAACGTTTAGCTCTATCTGATGAATGCACACATCACAAAAGGGTTGCTCCAAAAGTTTCTCTCCAGTTGTTACCTGAAGAAATTTCTTTTTTCACCTTAGGTGTCTATGTGCTCCCAATTATCCCTTTGCATATTCCACAAAAACAGTGCTAACAAACTGCTCCATGAAAGGAATGATGGGAGGGATTGCATTGGGGAGTTATACATGATATAAAAGTCATGCACATGTACCCTAGAACTTAAAGTATAATAAAAAAAAAAAAAAAAGAAAGGAATGATGTAACTCCGTGAGACAAATGACCCATCACAAAGCAGTTTCTCAGGAAGCTTCTTTCTAGCTTTTATCTGAGAATATTTCCTTTTCCACCATAGGCTTCAATGCACTCCCAAATATCCCTTCTCAAACACCACAAAAACGGTGATACCGAAGTGCTTCCTCAACAGAAACGTTTAGCTCTATGAGATGAATGCACACATTACAAAGAGTTTCTCAGAAATCTTCTCTCCAGTTTTTACCTGAAGAATTATTTTTTCACCTTAGGCCTCTAAGTGCTCCTAAAGGTCCCTCTGCAGATTCCACAAAAACAGTTCTGAAAAACTGCTCCATGGAAAGAAAGGTGGAACTCTTGAGATGAGTCCACCCATTACAAACCAGTTTCTCAGAAAGTATGTTTCCTTATCACCGTAGACTTCAATGTATTCCTAAATATCTCTTCTCAGATAGCGCAAAAACAGTTTTGCCGAACTGCTCATTCAGCAAAGAGGCTAAACTCTATGAGATGAATACACATAACAAAATCATTTCTCTAAAAGCTTATCTCTAGTTTTTATCTGAAGGCATTTTCTTTTTCACCATAGACCTTTGAGAGCTCCAGAATATACCTTTGCAGACTCTATAATCACATGGCTACCAAACTGCTCCATGAAGCGAATCAGGTAACTGTGAGATGAAATCACCAATCACAAGCAGTTTATCAGAAAGCTTCTTTCTAGTTTTTATCTGTGGATATTTCCTTTGCCACCCAAAGTGTCAATGCGCTCCAAAATATGCCATTGCAGATTCCAAAAACAGTGATAGCAAATGGAACAATGAAAACAACAGTGCAACTCTGTGAGATGAATTCACACATCCCAAAGCAGTTTCTCAGAATGCTTCTTTTTGGTTTTTATCTGAGGATATTTCCTATGTCAACATAGGTTGAATGCTCTCCAAAATATACTACTGAAGATTCCATGATAACACTGTTACCAACTGCTCAAAGAAAGAACGTTATAACTCTGTGAGATGAATTCACACATCACCAAGAAGTTTCTCAGAAAGCCTCTTTATAGATTTTTTTTATTTTTTTATTTTTTATTATACTTAAGTTCTAGGTACATGTGCATAACGTTATATCATGTATAACTCCCCAATGCAATCCCTCCCTCCTCCCCCCTCCCCATGATAGGCCCCAGTGTGTGATGTTCCCCTTCCCGAGTCCAAGTGATCTCATTGTTCAGTTCCCACCTATGAGTGAGAACATGCGGTGTTTGGTTTTCTCTTCTTGTGATAGTTTGCTAAGAATGATGGTTTCCAGCTGCATCCATGTCCCTACAAAGGACGCAAACTCATCCTTTTGGATGGCTGCATAGTATTCCATGGTGTATATGTGCCACATTTTCTTAATCCAGTCTGTCACAGATGGACATTTGGGTTGATTCCAAGTCTTTGCTATTGTGAATAGTGCCGCAATAAACATACGTGTGCATGTGTCTTTGTAGTAGAGTAATTTATAATCCTTTGGGTATATACCCAGTAGTGGGATGGCTGGGTCATATGGTACATCTAGTTCTAGATCCTTGAGGAATCGCCATACTGTTTTCCATAATGTTGAACTAGTTTACAATCCCACCAACAGTGTAAAAGTGTTCCTATTTCTCCACATCCTCTCCACATCTATTGTTTCCTGACTTCTTAATGATTGCCATTCTAACTGGTGTGAGATGGTATCTCATTGTGGTTTTGATTTGCATTTCTCTGATGGCGAGTGATGACGAGCATTTTTTCATGTGTCTGTTGGCTGTATGGATGTCTTCTTTTGAGAATGTCTGTTCATATCCTTTCCCCACTTTTTGATGGGGTTGTTTGTTTTTTTCTTGTATATTTGTTTGAGTTCTTTGTAGATTCTGGATATTAGCCCTTTGTCAGATGAGTAGGTTGCAAAAATTTTCTCCCATTCTGTAGGTTGCCTGTTCACTCTGATGGTAGTTTCTTTTGCTGTGCAAAAGCTCTTTAGTTTAATTAGATCCCATTTGTCAATTTTGGCTTTTGCTGCCGTTGCTTTTGGTGTTTTAGACATGAAGTCCTTGCCCATGCCTATGTCCTGAATGGTACTACCTAGATTTTCTTCTAGGGTTTTTATGGTATTAGGTCTAACATTTAAGTCTCTAATCCATCTTGAATTAATTTTCGTATAAGAGGTAAGGAAAGGATCCAGTTTCAGCTTTCTACTTATGGCTAGCCAATTTTCCCAGCACCATTTATTAAATAGGGAATCCTTTCCCCATTTCTGTTTTGTCAGGTTTGTCAAAGATCAGATGGCTGTAGATGTGTGGTATTATTTCTGAGGACTCTGTTCTGTTCCATTGGTCTATTTATCTGTTGTGGTACCAGTACCATGCTGTTTTGGTTACTGTAGCCTTGTAGTATAGTTTGAAGTCAGGTAGCGTGACGCCTCCAGCTTTGTCCTTTTGACTTAGGATTGTCTTGGCAATGCGGGCTCTTTTTTGGTTCCATATGAACTTTAAAGCCGTTTTTTCCAATTCTGTGAAGAAAGTCATTGGTAGCTTGATGGGGATGGCATTGAATCTATAAATAACCTTGGGCAGTATGGCCATTTTCACGATATTGATTCTTCCTATCCATGAGCATGGTATGTTCTTCCATTTGTTTGTGTCCTCTTTGATTTCACTGAGCAGTGGTTTGTAGTTCTCCTTGAAGAGGTCCTTACATCCCTTGTAAGCTGGATTCCTAGGTATTTTATTCTCTTTGAAGCAATTGTGAATGGAAGTTCATTCCTGATTTGGCTCTCTGCTTGTCTGTTACTGGTGTATAAGAATGCTTGTGATTTTTGCACATTAATTTTGTATCCTGAGACTTTGCTGAAGTTGCTTATCAGCTTAAGGAGATTTTGGGCTGAGACGATGGGGTTTTCTAAATATACAATCATGTCATCTGCAAACAGGGACAATTTGACTTCTTCTTTTCTAACTGGATACCCTTGATTTCTTTCTCTTGCCTGATTGCCCTAGCCAGAACTTCCAACACTATGTTGAATAGGAGTGGTGAGAGAGGGCATCCCTGTCTTGTGCCAGTTTTCAAAGGGAATTTTTCCAGTTTTTGCCCATTCAGTATGATATTAGCTGTGGGTTTGCCGTAAATAGCTCTTATTATTTTGAGGTACGTTCCATCAATACCGAATTTATTGAGCGTTTTTAGCATGAAGGGCTGTTGAATTTTGTCAAAAGCCTTTTCTGCATCTATTGAGATAATCATGTGGTTTTGTCTTTGGTTCTGTTTATATGCTGGATTACGTTTATTGATTTGCGAATGTTGAACCAGCCTTGCATCCCAGGGATGAAGCCCACTTGATCATGGTGGATAAGCTTTTTGATGTGCTGCTGAATCCGGTTTGCCAGTATTTTATTGAGAATTTTTGCATCGATGTTCATCAGGGATATTGGTCTAAAATTCTCTTTTTTGTTGTGTCTCTGCCAGGCTTTGGTATCAGGATGATGTTGGCCTCATAAAATGAGTTAGGGAGGATTCCCTCTTTTCTATTGATTGGAATAGTTTCAGAAGGAATGGTACCAGCTCCTCCTTGTACCTCTGGTAGAATTCAGCTGTGAATCCATCTGGTCCTGGACTTTTTTTCGTGTGTAGGCTATTAATTGTTGCCTCAATTTCAGAGCCTACTATTGGTCTATTCAGGGATTCAACTTCTCCTGGTTCAGTCTTGGGAGAGTGTAAGTGTCCAGGAAATTATCCATTTCTTCTAGATTTTCTAGTTGATTTGCATAGAGGCATTTATAGTATTCTCTGATGGTTGTTTGTATTTCTGTGGGGTCGGTGGTGATATCCCCTTTATCATTTTTATTGCGTCTATTTGATTCCTCTCTCTTTTCTTCTTTATTAGTCTTGCTAGCGGTCTGTCAATTTGTTGATCTTTTCAAAAAACCAACTCCTGGATTCATTGATTTTTTGGAGGGTTTTTGTGTCTCTATCTCCTTCAGTTCTGCTCTGATCTTAGTTATTCTTGCCTTCTGCTAGCTTTTGAATGTGTTTGCTCTTGCCTCTCTAGTTCTTTTAATTGTGATGTTAGAGTGTCAATTTTAGATCTTTCCTGCTTTCTCTTGTGGGCATTTAGTGCTATAAATTTCCCTCTACACACTGCTTTAAATGTGTCCCAGAGATTCTGGTATGTTGTATCTTTGTTCTCATTGGTTTCAAAGAACATCTTTATTTCTGCTTTCATTTCGTTATGTACCCAGTAGTCATTCAGGAGCAGGTTGTTCAGTTTCCATGTAGTTGAGCGGTTTTGATTGAGTTTCTTAGTCCTGAGTTCTAGTTTGATTGCACTGTGGTCTGAGAGACAGTTTGTTATAATTTCTGTTCTTTGACATTTGCTGAGGAGTGCTTTACTTCCAATTATGTGGTCAATTTTGGAATAAGTGCGATGTGGTGCTGAGAAGAATGTATATTCTGTTGATTTGGGGTGGAGAGTTCTATAGATGTCTATTAGGTCCGCTTGGTGCAGAGTGAGTTCAATTCCTGGATATCCTTGTTAACTTTCTGTCTCGTTGATCTGTCTAATGTTGACAGTGGAGTGTTGAAATCTCCCATTATTATTGTATGGGAGTCTAAGTCTCCTTGTAGGTCTCTAAGGACTTGCTTTATGAATCTGGGTGCTCCTGTATTGGGTGCATATATATTTAGGAGAGTTAGCTCTTCCTGTTGAATTGATCCCTTTACCATTATGTAATGGCCTTCTTTGTCTCTTTTGATCTTTGATGGTTTAAAGTCTGTTTTATCAGAGACTAGGATTGCAACCCCTGCTTTTTTTTGTTCTCCATTTGCTTGGTAGATCTTCCTCCATCCCTTTATTTTGAGCCTATGTATGTCTCTGCATGTGAGGTGGGTCTCCTGAATACAGCAGACTGATGGGTCTTGACTCTTTATCCAGTTTGCCAGTCTGTGTCTTTTAATTGGAGCATTTAGTCCATTACATTTAAGGTTAATATTGTTATGTGTGAACTTGATCCTGTCATTATGATATTAACTGGTTATTTTGCTCGTTAGTTGATGCAGTTTCTTCCTAGCCTCGATGGTCTTTACATTTTGGCATGTTTTTGCAATGGCTGGTACCGGTTGTTCCTTTCCATGTTTAGGGCTTCCTTCAGGGTCTCTTGTAAGGCAGGCCTGGTGGTGACAAAATCTCTAAGCATTTGCTTATCTGTAAAGGATTTTATTTCTCCTTCACTGATGAAAATTAGTTTGGCTGGATATGAAATTCTGGGTTGAAAATTCTTTTCTTTAAGAACGTTGAATATTGGCCCCCACTCTCTTCTGGCTTGTAGAGTTTCTGCCGAGAGATCTGCTGTTAGTCTGATGGCCTTCCCTTTGTGGGTAACCCGACCTTTCTCTCTGGCTGCCCTTAAGATTTTTTCCTTCATTTCAACTTTGGTGAATCTGGCAATTATGTGTCTTGGAGTTGCTCTTCTGGAGGAGTATCTTTGTGGCGTTCTCTGTATTTCCTGAATTTGAATGTTGGCCTGCCCTACTAGGTTGGGGAAGTTCTCCTGGATGATATCCTGAAGAGTGTTTTCCAACTTGGTTCCATTTTCCCCCTCACTTTCAGGCACCCCAATCAGACGTAGATTTGGTCTTTTTACATAATCCATACTTCTTGCAGGCTTTGTTCATTTCTTTTTCTTCTTTTCTTTTGGTTTCTCTTCTCGCTTCATTTCATTCATTTGATCCTCAATCGCTGATACTCTTTCTTCCAGTTGATCGAGTCGGTTACTGAAGCTTGTGCATTTGTCACGTATTTCTCGTGTCATGGTTTTCATCTCTGTCATTTCGTTTATGATCTTCTCTGCATTAATTAGTCTAGCTGTCAATTCTTCCACTCTTTTTCAAGATTTTTAGTTTCTTTGCGCTGGGTACGTAATTCCTCCTTTAGCTCTGAGAATTTGATGGGCTGAAGCCTTCTTCTCTCATCTCGTCAAAGTCATTCTCTGACCAGCTTTGATCCGTTGCTGGCGATGGGCTGCGCTCCTTTGCAGGGGGAGATGCGCTCTTAGTTTTTGAATTTCCAGCTTTTCTGCCTGCTTCTTCCCCATCTTTGTGGTTTTATCTGTCTCTGGTCTTTGATGACGGTGACGTACTGATGGGGTTTGGTAGAGGTGTCCTTCCTGTTTGATAGTTTTCCGTCTGACAGTCAGAAGGACTGTCTGTTGGTCTGTTGGAGATTTCTTGAGGTCCACTCCAGACCCTGTTTGCCTGGGTATCAGCAGCAGAGGTTGCAGAAGATAGAATATTGCTGAACAGCGAGTGTACCTGTCTGATTCTTCCTTTGGAAGTTTCCTCTCAGGGATGACTCCACCCTGTGAGGTGTGGGGTATCAGACTGCCCGTAGTGGCGTCAGGGACCACTTGAGCAGGCAGTCTGTCCGTTCTCGGATCTCAACCTCCACGTTGGGAGATCCATGGCTCTCCCCAAAGCTGTCAGACAGAGTCGTTCACCTCTGCACCGGCCCCCGCTGCTTTCCCTATTGGACCTCAGCTGTGGGCTGTCCCCAGAGGTGGAGTCTACAGAGACAGGCAGGTTTCCTTGAGCTGCTGTGAGCTCCACCCAGTTCGAGCTTCCCAGCTGCTTCGTTTACCTACTTAAGCCTCGGCAAAGGTGGGTTCCCCTCCCCCAGCCTCGCTGCTGCCTTGCGGATAGATCGCCGCAGACTGCTATGTTAGCATGAGGGAGGCTCCGTGGGCATGGAACCCTCCCGGCCAGGTGTGGGATATATTCTCCTGGTGTGCCTGTTTCCTTAAAGTGCGGTATTGGGGTGGGAGTTACCCGATTTTCCAGGTGTTGTGTGTCTCAGTTCCCCTGGCTAGGAAAACGGATTTCCTTCCCCCTTGCACTTCCAGGTGAGGCGATGCCTCGCCCTGCTTCAGCTCACGCTGGTCAGGCTGCAGCAGCTGACCAGCACCGATTGTCCGGCACTCCCTAGAGAGATGACCCCAGTACCTCAGTTGAAAATGCAGAAATCACCGGTCTTCTGTGTCGCTCGCGCTGGGAGTTGGAGACTGGAGCTGTTCCTATTCGGCCATCTTGCTCTGCCCCCCCTCTTTATAGTTTTTATCCGAGGATATTTCCTTTTTCACTACAGGCCTCAATGCACTCCCAAATATGCTTTTGCAGATTCCACGAAAACAGTATTAGCAAACTGTTCCATGAAATAAGGTGTAACTCTGTGAGATGAATTCACACATCACTAAGAACTTTCTCAGTAAGCTTCCTTCTAGTTTTTATCTGAGAATATTTTCTTTTTCACCATAGGCTTCAATGCGATTCAAAATATCCCTTCTCAGATTCCCCAAAAACAGAGCTACCAAACTGCAAATCGTGTAACTTTGTGAGATGAATTAACGCATTTCAAAGCAGCTTCTCAGAAAGCGTCTTTCTAGTTTTCATATCAGGATATTCCTTTTCCACCATAGGCTTCAATGCGCTCCAAAATATGCCATTGCAGATTCCAAGAAAACAGTGATAGCAAATGGAACAATGAAAACAACAGTGCACTCTGTGAGATGAATTCACACATCCCAAAGCAGTTTCTCAGAATGCTTCTTTTTGGTTTTTATCTGAGGATATTTCCTATGTCAACATAGGTTTGAATGCTCTCCAAAATATACTACTGAAGATTCCATGATAACACTGTTACCAAACTGCTCAAAGAAAGAACGTTATAACTCTGTGAGATGAATTCACACATCACCAAGAAGTTTCTCAGAAAGCCTCTTTATAGATTTTTTTTATTTTTTTATTTTTTATTATACTTTAAGTTCTAGGGTACATGTGCATAACGTTTATATCATGTATAACTCCCCAGTGCAATCCCTCCCTCCTCCCCCCCCCCCATGATAGGCCCCAGTGTGTGATGTTCCCCTTCCCGAGTCCAAGTGATCTCATTGTTCAGTTCTCACCTATGAGTGAGAACATGCGGTGTTTGGTTTTCTCTTCTTGTGATAGTTTGCTAAGAATGATGGTTTCCAGCTGCATCCATGTCCCTACAAAGGACGCAAACTCATCCTTTTGGATGGCTGCATAGTATTCCATGGTGTATATATGCCACATTTTCTTCATCCAGTCTGTCACAGATGGACATTTGGGTTGATTCCAAGTCTTTGCTATTGTGAATAGTGCCGCAATAAACATACGTGTGCATGTGTCTTTGTAGTAGAGTAATTTATAATCCTTTGGGTATATACCCAGTAGTGGGATGGCTGGGTCATATGGTACATCTAGTTCTAGATCCTTGAGGAATCGCCATACTGTTTTCCATAATGGTTGAACTAGTTTACAATCCCACCAACAGTGTAAAAGTGTTCCTATTTCTCCACATCCTCTCCAACATCTATTGTTTCCTGACTTCTTAATGATTGCCATTCTAACTGGTGTGAGATGGTATCTCATTGTGGTTTTGATTTGCATTTCTCTGATGGCGAGTGATGACGAGCATTTTTTCATGTGTCTGTTGGCTGTATGGATGTTTTCTTTTGAGAAATGTCTGTTCATATCCTTTCCCCACTTTTTGATGGGGTTGTTTGTTTTTTTCTTGTATATCTGTTTGAGTTCTTTGTAGATTCTGGATATTAGCCCTTTGTCAATGAGTAGGTTGCAAAAATTTTCTCCCATTCTGTAGGTTGCCTGTTCACTCTGATGGTAGTTTCTTTTGCTGTGCAAAAGCTCTTTAGTTTAATTAGATCCCATTTGTCAATTTTGGCTTTTGCTGTCGTTGCTTTTGGTGTTTTAGACATGAAGTCCTTGCCCATGCCTATGTCCTGAATGGTACTACCTAGATTTTCTTCTAGGGTTTTTATGGTATTAGGTCTAACATTTAAGTCTCTAATCCATCTTGAGTTAATTTTCGTATAAGAGGTAAGGAAAGGATCCAGTTTCAGCTTTCTACTTATGGCTAGCCAATTTTCCCAGCACCATTTATTAAATAGGGAATCCTTTCCCCATTTCTTGTTTTTGTCAGGTTTGTCAAAGATCAGATGGCTGTAGATGTGTGGTATTATTTCTGAGGACTCTGTTCTGTTCCATTGGTCTATTTATCTGTTGTGGTACCAGTACCATGCTGTTTTGGTTACTGTAGCCTTGTAGTATAGTTTGAAGTCAGGTAGCGTGACGCCTCCAGCTTTGTCCTTTTGACTTAGGATTGTCTTGGCAATGCGGGCTCTTTTTTGGTTCCATATGAACTTTAAAGCCGTTTTTTCCAATTCTGTGAAGAAAGTCATTGGTAGCTTGATGGGGATGGCATTGAATCTATAAATAACCTTGGGCAGTATGGCCATTTTCACGATATTGATTCTTCCTATCCATGAGCATGGTATGTTCTTCCATTTGTTTGTGTCCTCTTTGATTTCACTGAGCAGTGGTTTGTAGTTCTCCTTGAAGAGGTCCTTACATCCCTTGTAAGCTGGATTCCTAGGTATTTTATTCTCTTTGAAGCAATTGTGAATGGAAGTTCATTCCTGATTTGGCTCCCTGCTTGTCTGTTACTGGTGTATAAGAATGCTTGTGATTTTTGCACATTAATTTTGTATCCTGAGACTTTGCTGAAGTTGCTTATCAGCTTAAGGAGATTTTGGGCTGAGACGATGGGGTTTTCTAAATATACAATCATGTCATCTGCAAACAGGGACAATTTGACTTCTTCTTTTCTAACTGGATACCCTTGATTTCTTTCTCTTGCCTGATTGCCCTAGCCAGAACTTCCAACACTATGTTGAATAGGAGTGGTGAGAGAGGGCATCCCTGTCTTGTGCCAGTTTTCAAAGGGAATTTTTCCAGTTTTTGCCCATTCAGTATGATATTAGCTGTGGGTTTGCCGTAAATAGCTCTTATTATTTTGAGGTACGTTCCATCAATACCGAATTTATTGAGCGTTTTTAGCATGAAGGGCTGTTGAATTTTGTCAAAAGCCTTTTCTGCATCTATTGAGATAATCATGTGGCTCTGTCTTTGGTTCTGTTTATATGCTGGATTACGTTTATTGATTTGCGAATGTTGAACCAGCCTTGGATCCCAGGGATGAAGCCCACTTGATCATGGTGGATAAGCTTTTTGATGTGCTGCTGAATCCGGTTTGCCAGCATTTTATTGAGAATTTTTGCATCGATGTTCATCGGGGATATTGGTCTAAAATTCTCTTTTTTGTTGTGTTTCTGCCAGGCTTTGGTATCAGGATGATGTTGGCCTCATAAAATGAGTTAGGGAGGATTCCCTCTTTTTCTATTGATTGGAATAGTTTCAGAAGGAATGGTACCAGCTCCTCCTTGTACCTCTGGTAGAATTCAGCTGTGAATCCATCTGGTCCTGGACTTTTTTTCGTGTGTAGGCTATTAATTGTTGCCTCAATTTCAGAGCCTACTATTGGTCTGTTCAGGGATTCAACTTCTTCCTGGTTCAGTCTTGGGAGAGTGTAAGTGTCCAGGAAATTATCCATTTCTTCTAGATTTTCTACTTGATTTGCATAGAGGCATTTATAGTATTCTCTGATGGTTGTTTGTATTTCTGTGGGGTCGGTGGTGATATCCCCTTATCATTTTTATTGCGTCTATTTGATTCCTCTCTCTTTTCTTCTTTATTAGTCTTGCTAGCGGTCTGTCAATTTTGTCGATCTTTTCAAAAAACCAACTCCTGGATTCATTGATTTTTTGGAGGGATTTTTGTGACTCTATCTCCTTCAGTTCTGCTCTGATCTTAGTTATTCTTGCCTTCTGCTAGCTTTTGAATGTGTTTGCTCTTGCCTCTCTAGTTCTTTTAATTGTGATGTTAGAGTGTCAATTTTAGATCTTTCCTGCTTTCTCCTGTGGGCATTTAGTGCTATAATTTCCCTCTACACACTGCTTTAAATGTGTCCCAGAGATTCTGGTATGTTGTATGTTTGTTCTCATTGGTTTCAAAGAACATCTTTATTTCTGCTTTCATTTCGTTATGTACCCAGTAGTCATTCAGGAATAGGTTGTTCAGTTTCCATGTAGTTGAGCGGTTTTGATTGAGTTTCTTAGTCCTGAGTTCTTGTTTGATTGCACTGTGGTCTGAGAGACAGTTTGTTATAATTTCTGTTCTTTGACATTTGCTGAGGAGTGCTTTACTTCCAATTATGTGGTCAATTTAGGAATAAGTGCGATGTGGTGCTGAGAAGAATGTATATTCTGTTGATTTGGGGTGGAGAGTTCTATAGATGTCTATTAGGTCCGCTTGGTGCAGAGTTGAGTTCAATTCCTGGATATCCTTGTTAACTTTCTGTCTCGTTGATCTGTCTAATGTTGACAGTGGAGTGTTGAAATCTCCCATTATTATTGTATGGGAGTCTAAGTCTCCTTGTAGGTCTCTAAGGACTTGCTTTATGAATCTGGGTGCTCCTGTATTGGGTGCATATATATTTAGGAGAGTTAGCTCTTCCTGTTGAATTGATCCCTTTACCACTATGTAATGGCCTTCTTTGTCTCTTTTGATCTTTGATGGTTTAAAGTCTGTTTTACCAGAGACTAGGATTGCAACCCCTGCTTTTTTTTGTTCTCCATTTGCTTGGTAGATCTTCCTCCATCCTTTATTTTGAGCCTATGTATGTCTCTGCATGTGAGGTGGGTCTCCTGAATACAGCAGACTGATGGGTCTTTACTCTTTATCCAGTTTGCCAGTCTGTGTCTTTTAATTGGAACATTTAGTCCATTTACATTTAAGGTTAATATTGTTATGTGTGAACTTGATCCTGTCATTATGATATTAACTGGTTATTTTGCTCGTTAGTTGATGCAGTTTCTTCCTAGCCTCGATGGTCTTTACATTTTGGCATGTTTTTGCAATGGCTGGTACCGGTTGTTCCTTTCCATGTTAGGGCTTCCTTCAGGGTCTCTTGTAAGGCAGGCCTGGTGGTGACAAAATCTCTAAGCATTTGCTTATCTGTAAAGGATTTTATTTCTCCTTCACTGATGAAAATTAGTTTGGCTGGATATGAAATTCTGGGTTGAAAATTCTTTTCTTTAAGAACGTTGAATATTGGCCCCCACTCTCTTCTGGCTTGTAGAGTTTCTGCCGAGAGATCTGCTGTTAGTCTGATGGCTTCCCTTTGTGGGTAACCCGACCTTTCTCTCTGGCTGTCCTTAAGATTTTTTCCTTCATTTCAACTTTGGTGAATCTGGCAATTATGTGTCTTGGAGTTGCTCTTCTGGAGGAGTATCTTTGTGGCGTTCTCTGTATTTCCTGAATTTGAATGTTGGCCTGCCCTACTAGGTTGGGGAAGTTCTCCTGGATGATATCCTGAAGAGTGTTTTCGACCTTGGTTCCATTTTCCCCCTCACTTTCAGGCACCCCAATCAGACGTAGATTTTAGTCTTTTTACATAATCCCATACTTCTTGCAGGCTTTGTTCATTTCTTTTTCTTCTTTTTTCTTTTGGTTTCTCTTCTCGCTTCATTTCATTCATTTGATCCTCAATCGCTGATACTCTTTCTTCCAGTTGATCGAGTCGGTTACTGAAGCTTGTGCATTTGTCACGTATTTCTCGTGTCATGGTTTTCATCTCTGTCATTCGTTTATGATCTTCTCTGCATTAATTAGTCTAGCTGTCAATTCTTCCACTCTTTTTCCAGATTTTTAGTTTCTTTGCGCTGGGTACGTAATTCCTCCTTTAGCTCTGAGAAATTTGATGGGCTGAAGCCTTCTTCTCTCATCTCGTCAAAGTCATCTCTGACCAGCTTTGATCCGTTGCTGGCGATGGGCTGCGCTCCTTTGCAGGGGGAGATGCGCTCTTAGTTTTTGAATTTCCAGCTTTTCTGCCCTGCTTCTTCCCCATCTTTGTGGTTTTATCTGTCTCTGGTCTTTGATGACGGTGACGTACTGATGGGGTTTGGTAGAGGTGTCCTTCCTGTTTGATAGTTTTCCGTCTGACAGTCAGAAGGACTGTCTGTTGGTCTGTTGGAGATTTCTTGAGGTCCACTCCAGACCCTGTTTGCCTGGGTATCAGCAGCAGAGGTTGCAGAAGATAGAATATTGCTGAACAGCGAGTGTACCTGTCTGATTCTTCCTTTGGAAGTTTCCTCTCAGGGATGACTCCACCCTGTGAGGTGTGGGGTATCAGACTGCCCGTAGTGGCGTCAGGGACCCACTTGAGCAGGCAGTCTGTCCGTTCTCGGATCTCAACCTCCACGTTGGGAGATCCATGGCTCTCCCCAAAGCTGTCAGACAGAGTCGTTCACCTCTGCACCGGCCCCCGCTGCTTTCCTATTGGACCTCAGCTGTGGGCTGTCCCCAGAGGTGGAGTCTACAGAGACAGGCAGGTTTCCTTGAGCTGCTGTGAGCTCCACCCAGTTCGAGCTTCCCAGCTGCTTCGTTTACCTACTTAAGCCTCGGCAAAGGTGGGTTCCCCTCCCCCAGCCTCACTGCTGCCTTGCGGATAGATCGCCGCAGACTGCTATGTTAGCAGTGAGGGAGGCTCCGTGGGCATGGAACCCTCCCGGCCAGGTGTGGGATATATTCTCCTGGTGTGCCTGTTTCCTTAAAGTGCGGTATTGGGGTGGGAGTTACCCGATTTTCCAGGTGTTGTGTGTCTCAGTTCCCCTGGCTAGGAAAACGGATTTCCTTCCCCCTTGCACTTCCAGGTGAGGCGATGCCTCGCCCTGCTTCAGCTCACGCTGGTCAGGCTGCAGCAGCTGACCAGCACCGATTGTCCGGCACTCCCTAGAGAGATGACCCCAGTACCTCAGTTGAAAATGCAGAAATCACCGGTCTTCTGTGTCGCTCGCGCTGGGAGTTGGAGACTGGAGCTGTTCCTATTCGGCCATCTTGCTCTGCCCCCCCTCTTTATAGTTTTTATCCGAGGATATTTCCTTTTTCACTACAGGCCTCAATGCACTCCCAAATATGCTTTTGCAGATTCCACGAAAACAGTATTAGCAAACTGTTCCATGAAATAAAGGTGTAACTCTGTGAGATGAATTCACACATCACTAAGAACTTTCTCAGTAAGCTTCCTTCTAGTTTTTATCTGAGAATATTTTCTTTTTCACCATAGGCTTCAATGCGATTCAAAATATCCCTTCTCAGATTCCCCAAAAACAGAGCTACCAAACTGCAAATCGTGTAACTTTGTGAGATGAATTAACGCATTTCAAAGCAGCTTCTCAGAAAGCGTCTTTCTAGTTTTCATATCAGGATATCTCCTTTTCCACCATAGGCTTCAATGCGCTCCCAAATATCCCTTCTCAGATACCACAAAAATAGTGATACCAAAGTTCTCCCTCAACAGAAATGTTTACCTCTAGGAGATGAATATAAACCTCACAAAGGAGTTTCTCAGAAAGCTTCTCTGCAGTTTTTACTTTAAGAATTACCTTTTTTCACCTTAGGCTTCTGTGCACTCTCAAATATCCCCCTGCCGATTCCACAAAAACAGTGATACCAAATTGCACATTGAAAAGAAAGATTTAACTCTGTGAGATAAATTCGCCCATCACAAAGTTGTTTCTCAGGAAGTATATTTCTAGTTTTTATCTGAGGATATTTCCTTGTCAGCATAGGCTTGAATGAGATCCAAAGTATTCTTTCTCAAATTCCACAAAAACATTGTTAACAAACTGCTCCATGAAAGGAAATTGTAACTCTGTGAGATGAATTCACAAACTAGAAAGCAAATTCTCAGAAAGCTTCTTTCTAGTTTTTATCTGAGGATATTTCCTTTGTCACCATTGGCCTCAATGGGCTCCCAAATATCACTTCTCAGACACCACAAAAACAGAGAAGCCAAAGTGATCCCTCAACAGAAACGTTTAGCTCTACGAGATGAATGCACACATCATAAAGTAGTTTTGGGGAAAACTTCTCTACAGTTTTTACCAGAAGAAATTTCTTTTTTAACTTTAAGCCTCAATGTGCTCCCAAATATCCCTCTGCAGATTCCACAAAAACAGTGCTACTAAACTGCTCAATTAAAAGAAAGTTGTAACTCTGTGAGATGAATTCACCCAACACAAATCAGTTTCTCGGAAAAATTCTTTGAAGTTTAAGTCTGATGATATTTCCGTTTTCACTGTAGGCTTCAATGTTCTCCCAAATATATGCTCTCAGATACCACAAAAGCAGTGATGCTGGACTGCTCAATAAACAAAAAGGTTATACTCTATGAGGTGAATAAACAGATCAAAAGCAATTACTCAAAAACCTGCTCTCCAATTTTTTCTGAAGTTATTTCCTTTTTCATTGTAGGCATCTAGGAGTTCCCGAATATCCCTTTACAGATTCCTAGGTTTCACCATAGACTTCTTCTAGTTTTTATATGAGGATAATTTTTTTTATTAATTTACTTATTTGTTTTTTATTATACTTTAATTTCTAGGGTACATGTGCACAACATGCAGGTTTGTTACATATGTATACTTGTGCCATGTTGGTGTGCTGCACCCATCAACTCGTCAGCACCCATCAACTCGTCATTTACATCAGGTATAACTCCCAATGCAATCCCTCCCCCTACCCCCTCCCCATGATAGGCCCCAGTGTGTGATGTTCCCCTTCCCGAGTCCAAGTGATCTCATTGTTCAGTTCCCACCTATGAGTGAGAACATGTGGTGTTTGGTTTTCTGTTCTTGCGATAGTTTGCTGAGAATGATGGTTTCCAGCTGCATCCATGTCCCTACAAAGGACACAAACTCGTCCTTTTTTATGGCTGCATAGTATTCCATAGTGTATATGTGCCACATTTTCTTAATCCAGTCTGTCACTGATGGACATTTGGGTTGATTCCAAGTCTTTGCTATTGTGAATAGTGCCGCAATAAACATATCTGTGCATGTGTCTTTATAGCAGCAAGATTTATAATCCTTTGGGAATATGTCCAGTAATGGGATGACTCTGAAGAAAACCTAGGTAATACCATTCAGGACATAGGCATGGGCAAGGACTTCATGTCTAAAACACCAAAAGCAACAGCAACAAAAGCCAAAATTGGCAAATATGATCTAATTAAACTAAAGAGTTTCTGCACAGCAAAAGAAATACCATCAGAGTGAACAGGCAACCTACAGAATGGGAGAAAATTTTTGCAATCTACTCATCTGACAAAGGGCTCATATCCAGAACCTTCGAAGAACTCAAAGAAGTTTACAAGAAAAAAACAAACAACCCCATCAAAAAGTGGGCAAAGGATATGAGCAGACATTTCTCAAAAGAAGACATTTATACAGCCAACAGACACATGAAAAAATGCTCATCATCACTGACCATCAGAGAAATGCAAATCAAAACCACAATGAGATACCATCTCACACCAGTTAGAATGGCAATCATTAAAAAGTCAGGAAACAACAGGTGCTGGAGAGGATGTGGAGAAATAGGGACACTTTTACACTGTTGGTGGGATTGTAAAGTAGTTCAACCATTATGGAAAACAGTATGGTGATTCCTCAAGGATCTATAACTAGAAGTAGCATATTTACTTTTAAACCATCAACCACGATGTGTTCCCAAATATCCCTTCTCAGACACCAAAAAAACAGTGATGCCAAACTGCTCAATGAACAAAATGGATTATCTTTATGTAGTGAATGCACACCTCACAAAACAGTTTCTCAAAAACCTCTCCAGTTTTTATCTGAAGATATTTTCATTTTCACCGGAGGCATATATGATCTCCCGAAAATCCCTTGGCAGATTCCCCAAAAACAGTGCTACCAAACTGTTCAATGAAAAGAAAGGTGTTACTCTGTGACATGAATTCGCACATCACAAAGCAGTTTCTGAGAAAGTTTCTTTCTAGTTTTTATCTGAGGATATTTGCTTTCTCACCATAGACCTCAAAGCACTCTGAAATATCCCATTGCAGATACCACGATAAAAGTGTTACCCATCTTCTCAATGAAAAGAGTGGTGTAACTCTGTGAGATTAAATCCTACATCACGTAGAAGCTTCTCAGAAATATTCTTTCTAGATTTTATCTGAGGATATTTCCTTTGTCACCATTGGCTTCAATGCGATCCAAATTATTCCTTCTCAGAATTCCCACTAACAGTGCTAACAAACTGCTTCATGAAAAGAGTCTTGTAACTCTGTGAGATGTCTTCACAACTCACAAAGCAGTTTGTCATAAAGCTTCTTTTTAGTTTTTTTATGTTGATATTTCCTTTTTCACCATTTGCCTCAATTTGCTTGTGTATATGCCTTTGCAGATTCCATGAAAATAGTGTTAGCAAACTGCTCCATGAAAAGCTAGTTGTATTTCTGTGAGTTGAATTCAAATATCTGAAAGCAGTTTCTCAGAAAGATTCTTTTTGGATTTTGTCTGAGGACATTTTCTTTGCCACCGTAGTCTTCAATGTGCTCTTAGATATCCCTTCTCAGACACCACATAAACAGTGATGCCAAAGTGCTCCCTCAACAGAAACGTTTACTTCTAAGAGATGAATACACATAACACAAAGGGGTTTCTATGAAAGCTTCTTTCTTGTTTTTGTCTGAGGGTATTTCCTTTTTCACCATATTCCTCAATGCGCTCCCGAATATCCAATTGCAGATTAAAGGAAAAAACTGTTAGCAATCTCCTCAATGAAAAGAACAGTGTTACTCGGTGAGATGAATTCACACATCACAAAGCAGTTTCACAGAAAGCTTCCTTTTGCTTTTTATCTGAGGATGTTTCCTTTGTCACCTTGGGCTTCAACGTGGTCCAGAATATCCTTCTGAGATTCCTCCAAAACAGTGCTACTAAACTGCTCCAAAAGAATGGTTGAACACTGTGAGAGGAATCTACACATGAAAAAGGTGTTTCTCAGAAAGCTTCTTTCTGGTTTTTATCTGAGAATATTTCCTAGTCCTCAAAGCACTCCCAAATATCCCTTTGTAGATTCCACAAAAACAGTATTAGCAAACTCCTCCATGAAAAAAAAGGTGTAACTCTGTGAGATGACCTTACACATCACAAAAAACTTTCTCAGAAAACTTCTTTCTAGTTTTTATCTGAGGATATTTCCTTTGTCACCACAGGCTTCAATGCGATCAAAAATATCCCTTCTCAGATTCCCCAGAAACAGTGCTACCAAACTGATACATGAAAGATATGGTGTAACACTGTGAGCTGAATTAACACATCACATAGCGATTTCTCAGAATGCTTCTGTCTAGTTTTTATATGAGCATATTTCCCTTTCCATTATACACCTCATTGTGTTCCCAAATATCCCTTTGCAGAATCCATGAAAACAGTGTTAGCAAGCTGCTCCATGGAAAGAAAAGTATAACACAGTGAGATAAGTTCACACATCACAAAGCAGTTTCTCAGAATCCTTCTTTCTTACTTTATCTGAGGATATTTCCTTTTTCACCACAGGCCTCAATGCACTGCAAAATATTACATTGCAGTTTCTGCGAAAACAGTGTTAGCAAACTGCTCAATGAGAAGAATGGTGTAACTCTGTGAGATAAATTCACACATCACAAATCAGTTTCTCTGAAAGCTTCTTTCAACTACTTATTTGAGGATATTACTTTGTCACCATAGATTTCAAAGTGATCAAAAATACACCTTCTCAGATTGCACAAGAAGTGCTAGCAAATGCCCATATAGAAGAGTGGTGTAACTCTGTGAGAATTCAGACATCACAAAGCAGTTTCTCAGAAAGCTTCTTTCTAGTTTTTATCTGAGGATAATTCCTTTGTCACCACAGGCTTCAATGCAATCCAAAGTATCCCTTCTCAGATCAGCAAAAGCAGTGCTACCAAACTGCTCTATGAAAAGAATCGTGTAACTCTGTGGAATGAATTAACATGTCACAAAGCAGTTTCTCAGAAAGCTTCTTTCTAGCTTTTATATGATATTATTTAATTTGTCACCATAAGCATGAATGCTCTCTGAAATATCCCATTGCAGATTCCAAGAAAACAGTGTTGGCAAACTGCTCAATGAAAAGAATAGTGTAACTCTGTAAGATGAATTCACACCTTACAAAGGACTTTCTCAGATACCTTCTTTCTAGTTTTTGTCTGAGGTTATTTTCTTTATCAACATAGGCCTCAATATGCTCCAAAATATCCATTTGCAGATTCCACAAAAACAGTTTTAGCAAACTGCTGCATGAAAAGAAAGGTGTAGCTCTGTGTGATGAATTCACACATCACAAAGAAGTTTCTAGAAAGCTTTCTGGTTTTTATCTGGGGATATTTCATTCTTCACTATAGGGCTCAATGTGCTTCCAAATATCCCTTTGCAGATTCCATGAAAAGAGCGTAAGCAAGCTGCTGCATGAAAATAAAGGTGTAACTCTGTGAGAAGAATTGACACATCACAAGGATCTTTCTCAGAAATCTTCTTTCAGTTTTTGTCTGAGGATATTTCCTTTGTCACCATAGGCTTCAATGCGATCCAAAATATCCCTTCTCAGATTCCCCAAACACAGTACTCCCCAACTGATCCATGAAAACTATCGTGTAACTCTGTGAGGTGAATTAACACATCACTAAGCGAATTCTCAGAAATCTTCTTTCTGGTTTTTGTCTGAGGATATTTCCTTTGTCACCATAAGCTTCTATGCACTCCGACATATCCCATTGCAGATCCCAAGAAAATGGTGTTAGCAAACTGCTCAATGAACAGAACAATGTAACTCAGTGAATTGAAAGCAGTTTCTCAGAAACTTTCTTTCTAGTTTTTAACTGAGCATATTTCCTTTTTCACCATAGACCTAAATGCTGTCCCAAATATCCCTTTGCAGATTCCATGAAAAGAGCGTAAGCAAGCTGCTGCATGAAAATAAAGGTGTAACTCTGTGAGAAGAATTGACACATCACAAGGATCTTTCTCAGAAATCTTCTTTCAGTTTTTGTCTGAGGATATTTCCTTTGTCACCATAGGCTTCAATGCGATCCAAAATATCCCTTCTCAGATTCCCCAAACACAGTACTCCCCAACTGATCCATGAAAACTATCGTGTAACTCTGTGAGGTGAATTAACACATCACTAAGCGAATTCTCAGAAATCTTCTTTCTGGTTTTTGTCTGAGGATATTTCCTTTGTCACCATAAGCTTCTATGCACTCCGACATATCCCATTGCAGATCCCAAGAAAATGGTGTTAGCAAACTGCTCAATGAACAGAACAATGTAACTCAGTGAATTGAAAGCAGTTTCTCAGAAACTTTCTTTCTAGTTTTTAACTGAGCATATTTCCTTTTTCACCATAGACCTAAATGCTGTCCCAAATATCCCTTTGCAGATTGTACGAAAACTGTGTTAGCAAACTGTTCCATGAAAGTAATGGTGCAACTCTATGAGATGAATTCACTCATCACAAAGAACTTTCTCAGAAGGCTTCTTTCTAATTTATATATGAGGATATTTCCTTCATCACCATAGACTTCAATGTGATCCAAAATATCCCTTCTCAGATTTCCCAGAAACACTGCTACAAAACTGCTCCATGAAAAGAATCATGTAAGTCTGTAAGATGAATTCCCAAGCCATGAAGCAGTTTTTCAGAAAGCTTCTTTTTTGTATTTCTCTCAGGATATTTCCTTTGTCACAATAACCTTCAATGTTCTCTGAAATATCCCATTGCATATTCCAAGAAAACAGTGTTAGCAAACTTCAGAACAGAATATACAGTGTAACTCTCTGAGGTGAATTCACACATCACAAAGCAGTTTCTCAGAAAGTTTCGTTTTCTTTTTTTCTTTGAGAATATTTCCTTTGTCACCATAGGCTACAATGCACTCCCAAATATCCTATTGCAGATTCCACGAAAACAGTGTTACCAAACTGCTACACTAAAATAAATGTGTAACTCTGTGAGATAAATTCTCACATCACAAAATACTTTCTCAGAAAGCTTCTTTGTAGTTTTTATCAGAGGATATTTTCTTTGTCACCATTGGCATCAATATGATCCAAAATATCCTCTCAGATTCCACAAAAACAGTGCTAAAAAAACTGATCCATGAAAAGCGTCATGCAATGCTATGAGATGAATCACAAACTTCAGAAACTTCTAGTTTTTATATGAGGATATTTCTATTGTCACCATAGGCTTCAATGTGGTCCCAAATATCCCATAGCAGATTCCAAGAAAAGAGTGTTAGCAAACTGCTCAATGAAAAGAAGAGTTTAACACTGTGAGATGAATTCACACATCACTATGCAGCTGCACAGAAGGCTTCTTTCTAATTTTGATCTGAAAATATTTCCCTTTCACCATAGACTTCAATGTAATTCAAAATATGCCTTCTCAGATTCCCCATAAATAGTGCTAACAAACAGCTCCATAAAAGCAGTGGTGTATCTCTGACAGATGAATTCACACATCACAAAGCTGTTTCTCAGAAAGCTTCTTTCTAGTTTTTATCAGAGGTTATATCCTTTTTGTCCTTATTCTTCAATGCGCTATGGAATATCCCTTTGCAGATTCCACTAATAAAGCATTGACAAGCTTCTTAATGAAGAGAAAGTTGTAACTCTGTTAGATGAATGTACACATCCCAAAGCAGATTCACAGAAATCTTCTTTTTGGTTTTTATCTGAGGATAATTCCTTTGTCACCATAGGCTTCAAGGTGCTCCCAATTATCCTATTGCAGATTACACGAAAATAGGCTTATCAAGCTGATAAATGAAAATATCAGTGTGTCTTTGTAAGTTGAAATCACACACCACAAAACAGTTTCTCAGAAAGTTTCTTTCTAGTTTTCATCTGAGGATATATCCTTTTTTTACTATAAGTCTCAATGCATTCCCAAATATCCTTTGTAGATTCCACAAAAATGGTGTTAGCAAATTGTTCCATGAAAAGAAAGGTCTACATTTGTGAGATGAATTCAAACATCTCAAAGAACGTTCTCAGAAAATTTCTTTATAGTTTTTATCTGAGGTTATTTCCTTTGACACCATAGGCTTCTATGCGATCCAAAATATCCTATCTCAGATTCCCCAAAAACAGTGCTACCAAACTGAACCATGAAAAGAATCATGTAACTCTGTGAAATGAATTAACACATGGCATTGCTGTTTTATAGAAAGTTTCTTTCTAGTTTTTATCTGAGGATAATTCCTTTGTCACCATAAGATTCGATGCACTTCAAAATATCCCACTTAAGATTCTAAGAAAACAGTTTTAGCAAACTTCTCAATAAAAAGAACCATGTCACTCTGTAAGGTAAATTCATGCATCACAAAGCAGTTTCTCAGAAAGCTTCTTTCTAGTTTTTATCTGAGAATATTTCCTTTTTCATCATAGGCCTCAAAGTGCTAAAAACATCGCTTCGCAGTTTCCACATAAATATTGTTAGCAAACTGCTCCATGTCAAGAAAGGTGTAACTCTGTGAGGTGAATACACACATTACAAAAAACTTTTTCAGAAAGCTTTTTTCTATTTTTTATATGAGGGTATTTCATTTGTCACCATACTGTCCAATGTGATCCGAAGTATCCCTTCTCAAATTCCTCATGGATTAGTGCTACCAAACTAATCCATGAAAACAATCATGAAACTCTGTGATATAAATTCACACATCACAAGCAGTTTCTCAGAAAGCTTCTTTTTGCTTTTTATCTAAGGATACTTCGTTTGTCACCATATGTTTCAAACCACTCCCAAATATCCTAATGCAGATTCCACGAAAACAGGGTTAACAAACTGCTCCAAGAATTGAATCGTGTAACTCTGCGAAATGAATTCACACATCACAAAGCAATTTCTGAGAAAGCTTCTTTCCAGATTTTATCTCAGGCATTTCCTTTTTCAACATAGGCCTCAGGCATTTCCTTTTTCAACATAGGCATCAATGCGATCCAAAATAACCCTTTGCAGACTCCCCAAAGACAGTGCTACCAGCCAGCTGCATAAAAATGTGGTGTAAATCTGTGAGACGAATTCACACATCAAAAAGCTGTTTCTCAGAAAGATTCTTTTTACGATTTTATCTGAGAATATTTCCTTTTTCACCATATTCCTCAATGCTCACCCCACATTCCATTTCAGGTTCCACGAGTAAAGTTCTAGCAAATTTCTCAGTGAAAAGAATGATGTAACTCAATGAGATGAATTCACACATCACAAATGGCTTTCTGAGAAAGATTTTTAGGTTTTTATCTGAGGATATTTCACTTGTCGCCATAAGCTTCAATGTGCTCCCAAATATCCTATTGCAGATTACACAAAAACAGTGTTAGCAACCTGCTTAATGAAAAGTACAGTATAACTCTGTAAGATGAATTCACGAATCACAAAGCAGTTTCTCAGAAAGCTTCTTTCAATTTTTTATCTGAGGATATTTCCTTTTTCACTATAGGTCTAAATTAGCTCCCAAATATCCCTTTGCAGATTCCAGGAAAACAGTGTTAGCAAACTGTTCCATGAAAAGAAATGTATAAATCTGTGAGATGAATGCAAACATCTCAAAGAACTTTCTCAGAACGCTTCTTTCCAATTTTTATCTGAGGATACTTACTTTGTCACCATATGCTTCTATGTGATCCAAAATAACCCTTCTCAGATTCGCCAAAAACAGTGCTACCAAACTGATCCATGAAAAGAATCATGTAACTCGGTGAGATGAATTAACACATCACCAAGCGGTTCTCAGAAAGCTTCTTTCTAGTTTTAATATGAAGATATTTCCTTTGTCACCATAAGCTTCAAAGTGCTCCAAAATATCACATTGCAGATTCCAAGAAAACAGTTTAGCAAGCTGCTCAATGAAAAGAATGGTGTAACACTGTGTGATGAATTCTCAAATCACAAAGAGGTTCTAGAAAGCTTCTTTCTAGTTTTTATCTGAGGATATTTTCTTTTTCACCATGGGCTTCAATGCATTCTCAAATATTCCTTTGAAGATTCCACGAGAACAGTGTTAGCAAAGTGCTCCATGAAAAGAAAAGTGCAAATCTGTGAGTTGAGTTCACACATCACAAAGCAGTTTCACAGAAAGCTTATTTTTTGGTTTTTCTATGAGGATATTTCCGTTGTCTATGTACCATAGGCTGCAATGTGCCCCCAAGTATCCTATTTCAGATTCCACAAAAACAGTGTTGCCAAACTGCTACATGAAAGGAAAGGTGTAACTCTGTGAGATAAGTTCACACGTCACAAAAAATTTTCTCAGAAAGCTTCTTTCTAGTTGTTATCTGAGGATATTTTCTTTGTCAACATTGGCTCAAAGTGATCCAAAATATCCTCTCTCAGAGTTCACAAAAACAGTGCTAAGACACTGATCCATGAAAAGCATCTTGCAATGCTGTGAGATTTATTAACAATTCACAAAGTGGTATATCAGAAAACTTCTTTCTAGTTTTTATAGGAGGATATTTCCATTGTCACCATAGGCTTCAATGCAGTCCAAAATATCCCATAGCAGATTACAAGAAAAGAGTTGTAGCAAACTGCTATATGAAAAGAAAAGTTTAACTCTGTGAGATGAATTCACACATCATTAAGCAGTTTTACAGAAGGCTTTTTTCTAATTTTAATCTGAGGATATTTACTTTTCACCATAGACTTCAATGGTATTCAAAATATGCCTTCTCAGATTCCCCAAATATAGTGCTACCAAACAGCACCATAAAAACCATGGTGTAACTCTGAGAGATAAATTCACACATCACAAAGCGGTTTCTCAGAAAGCTTCTTTCTAGATTTATCAGAGGTTATATCCTTTTTGACCATATTCCTCAATGTGCTACAGAATATCCCATTGCAGATTCCACGAAAAAAGTATTGACAATTTTCTCAACGAAAAGAGAGTTGTAACTCTGTCAGATGAATTCACATATCCCAAAGCAGTTTCACAGAATGTTTCTTTTTGGTTTTTATCTGAGGATAATTCCTTTGTCACCATAGGCTTCAATGTGGTCCCAAATATCCTATTGCAGATTCCACGAAAGCAGTGTTAGCAAACTGCTCAATGAACAGAATGGTGTGTCTCTGTAAATTGAATTCACACAACACAAAGCAGATTCTCAGAAAGTTTCTTTTTGTTTTTTACTATGAGGATATTTTCTTTGTCAAGATAGGTTTCAATACGTTCCAAAATGTCCTACTGAAGATTCTATGAAAACAGTGTTAGCAAACTGCTGAAAGAAAAGAATCGTGTAAGTCTGTGAGGTGAATTCACACATCACAAAGAAATTTCTCAGAGAGCTTCTTTCTGGTTTTTATCTGAGGATATTTCTTTTGTAACCAAAGACTTCAATGCAATTCATGATATCCCTTCTCAGATTCCCCAAAAACAGTGATACCAAACTGCTCTAAGAAAAGGGTTGTGTAACTATCTGAGATGAATTCACATGTCTCAAAGCATTTTCTCAGAAAGCTTCTTTGCAGTTTTTATCTGAGGATATTTCCTTTTTCACCACAGGCCTGAACTCAATCCCAAATATCCCTTTTTAGATTATATGAAAACAGTGTTAGCAAACTGCTCCATGAAAAGAAAGTTGTTACTCTGTGAGATGAATGCACATATAGCAAAGAAGTTTCTCAGAAACGTTCTTTCTAGTTCTTATCTGAGGATACATCCTTTGTCACCATATTCTTCAATGCCATCCAAATATCCCTTCTCAGATTCTGCAAAAACAGTGTTGCCAAACTGTTCCATGAAAAAAATGGGGTAACTCTGTGAGATAAATTCATACATCACAAAGCTGTTAGTCAGAAACCTTCCTTCTAGTTTTTATGTGAAGATATTTCCTTTTCATCATGGACCTCAATGTCCTCTCAAATATCCCTTCACAGATGCCATGAAAACAGTTTTAGCAAACTGCTCCATGAAAAGAAAGTTGTTACTCTGTGAGATGAATACACACATCACAAAGCAGTTTCTCAGAAAGCTTCTTTCTAGTTTTTATCTGAGGATATTTCCTTTTACACCATAGGTTGCTACTCGCTCCCACATATCACTTTGTAGATAGCATGCAAACATTGTTAGCACACTGTTCCATGAAAAGAAATTTGTTGCTCTGTGAGATGGATACACACATCAAAAAGAAGTTTCTCGGAAAACTTCTTTCTAGTTTTTATCTGTTTATATTTCTTTGTCACCATAGGCTTCAAGGCAATTCAAAATATCCCATCTCAGATTCCCCAAAAACAGTGTAGCAAAACGACTCCATGAAAAGAATCGTGTAACTCTGTGAGTTGAATTCACAAATCATAAAGTTTATCAGATAGCTTCTTTCTAGTTTTGTTATGAGGTTATTTCCTTTTTCACCATAGGCCCCAAATGCACTAATGAATATCCCTTTGAGGATTCCACGAAAATAGACTTAGCAAACTGTTCCATGAAAAGAAAGGTGTAAATTTGTTATGTGAATTGACGCATTACAAAGAAGTTTCTCGGAAAGCTTCTTTCCAGTTTTTATCTGAGGATATTTCCTTTGTTATCATAGGCTTCAATGCGATCCAAAATATCGATTCTCAGATTACCCAAAAACAGTGCTACCAAACAGTTCCATGAAAATAATCAAGTAACCCTGTGAGATGAATCCACAAAACACAAAGTTGTGTCTCAGAAAGCTTCCTTTTGGTTTTTGTTTGAGGACATTTCCATTGTCAATATAGGCTTTAATGCACTCCAAAATAAACTATTTTAGATTCCACAAAAACAGTGTTAGCAAACTACTCCAATAAAAGAATCATATAATTCTGTGAGAGGAATTCACATATCACAAGCAGTTCCTCAGAAAGTTTCTTTGTAGTTTGTAACTGAGGAAGTTTCCTTTGTCATCATAGGATACAATGCTATTCAAAATATCCCTTCTCAGATTCCCCAAAAAGAGTGCTACAACACTGCTCTGTGAAATGAGGGGTGTAACTCTGTGAGATGAATTCACACATCACAAAGCTGTTTCTCAGATAGGTTCTTTCAAGTTTTTATCTGAGGTTATTTCCTTTTTCACCATATTCCCCAATGTGCTCCAGAATATCTCATTGCAGATTCCATGAAAAAAGTTCTCAATGAAGCAATCTTCTCAATGAAAAGAATGGTTTAACTCACTAAGATGATTTCACACATCACATAGCAGCTTCACAGTAAGCTTCCTTTTGGTTTTTGTCTGAGGATATTTCCTTTGTCACCATTGGCCTCAATGCACTCTGAAATATCCTTTTGAAGATTCCATGAAAATGGTGTCAACAAACTGCTCAATTAAATGAATGATGTAAATGTGTATGATGAATTCACACAGAACAGAGCTGTTTCTTAGTAAGATTCTTTCCAGTTTTTATCTAGGGTATTTCCTTTTTCACTATTGGTCTCAATGAACTCCAAAATATTGCTTTGCAGATCCCATGAAAACCGTTATCAAACTGCTCCATGAAAAGAAACATGTAACTCTGTGAGATGTATTCACTCATCAGAAAGAACTTTCTTAGAAAGCTTCTTTCTAGTTTCTATCTGAGGATATTTACTTTTTTACCATAGACTTCAATGCAATCCCAAATATCCCTTTTCAGATTCCCCCAAAAGAGTGCAACCAAACTGCTAAATGAAAAGAATCGTGAAACTTTTTGAGATAAATTAACACATCACAAAGCAGTTTCTCACAAAGCTTCTTTCTACTTTTTATATGAGGATGTTTCCTTTGTCACCATAAGATTTTGTGAGTTAAAAAATATCCCATTGCCGATTCCAAGAAAACAGTATTACCAAACTGTTAAATGAAAAGAACAGTGTAATTCTGAGAGATGAATTCAAACATCACAAAGAAGTTTCACAGAAAGCTTCTCTTTGGTTTTTGATCTGAGGATGTTTCTTTTTTCACCATATGCTCCAATGCCCTCCCAAATATCCCATTGCAGATTCCATGAAAACAGTGCTAGCAAACAGCTCAATGAAAAGAACACTGTAACTCTGTGAGATGAATTCACACATCACAAAGCAGTTTCTCAGAAAGCATCTTTCTAGTTTTTCTCTGAGGATATTTCCTTTTTCACCATAGGCCTCAAGTGCTCCCATATATCCCTTTGCTGATTCCACAAAAACATTGTTAGCTGACAGCTACATGAAAAGAAATGTGTAAGCCTGTAAGATGAATTCACACATCACAAAGAAGTTTCTCAGAAAATTTCTTTCTAGTTTTTATCTGAGGGTATTTCCTTTGTCATCACAGGCTTCAACGTGATACAAATTATCCCTTCTCAGATTAACCAAAAACAGAGTTACCAAACTTCTCATTGAAAATAATGGTGTACCTCCGTGTGATGAATTCACAAATCACAAAGCAATTTCTCAAGAAGCTTCTTTCTAGTTTTTCTCTGAGGATATTACCTTTGTCACCATAGCCTTCAATGTGATGTAAAATATCACTTCTGAGATTCCCCAAAAACAATGCTACCAAACTGCTCCATGAAAAGACTAGTGCAATTCAGTGAGATGAATTCACAAATCACAAAGCAGTTTCTTGCAAATCTTTTTTCTAGTCTTTATCTGAGGATTTTCATTGGTCACCATAGGCTTCAATGGGATCCAAAATATCTCATTGGAGATTCCATAAAAACAGTGCTACCAAACTGCTCCATGAAAAGAAACCTGCATCTCTGTAAGGTGAATTCACAAATCACAAAGCAGTTTCTCAGAAAGCTTCTTTCTAGTTTTTGTCTGAGGTTATTTCCTTTGTCACCGTAAGCTTCAACATGTTCCAAAATATCCCATTGCAAATTCCAACTAAACAGTGTTAGCAAATTGCTCAATGAAAAAGAACAGTGTAACTCTGTGAGATGAATTCACATACCAGAAATTTGTCTCTCAGAAACATTCTTTCTAGTTTTTCCCTGAGGATATTTCCTTTTTCACAATAGGCCTCAATGCACTCCCGAATATACCATTGCAGATTTCAGGAAAAAAGTGGTAGCAAACTTCTCAATGAAATGAATGGTGTTACATGTGTGGTGTCACACGTCACAAAGAAGTATCACAGAAAACTTCTTTTTGTTTTTTTTCTGAGGATATTTCCTTTGTCACCATAGGCTTCAATGTGCTCCCAAATATCTTATTACACATACCACGAAAACAGTGTTATCAGACTGCTCAAGGAAAAGAACAGTATATTTTCATAAGATGAATTCACACTTCACAAAGCAGTCTCTCAGAATGTTTGTTTCTAGTTTTTTTCTGAGGATATTTCCTTTTTCAGTTTACCCCTCAGTGCACTCCCAAATATCTCTTTGCAGATTCCACGAAACTGTGCAATTGAAAACAGTTCCACAAAACCAATCCTTGAAAAGAATCATGTAACTATCTGAAATGAGTTAATACATCACAAAACCATTACTCAGAATGCTTATTTCTAGTTTTTGTCTGAGGATATTTCCTTTGTCATCTTAGGCTTCAATGCAATCCAAAATATACCTTCCCAGATTCCCCAAAAAGTGTGTGACCAAACTACGCCATGACAATAAAGGTGTAAGTCTGTGAGATGAATTCACAAATCAGAAAGCAGTTTCTCAGAAAGCTTCCTTCTAGTTTTTACCTGAGGATATTTCCTTTTTCATCATCTTCTCAACTCACTCCTAAATATCACTTGGTAGATTCCACAAAAACAGTGTCATCAAACAGCTCCATGAAAAGAAAGCTGTTACTCGGTGAGATAAATACGCACATCACAAAGAGGTTTCTCAGAAAGTTTCTTGCTAGTTTTTATCTGGATATATTTCCATTGTCACACTAGGCTTCAATGCTATCCAAAATATCCCTTCTGAGAGATGAATTCAAACATCACAAAGCTGTTTCACAGACTGTTTCTTTCTAGATTTTATCTGCAGATATTTCCTCTTTCTCCATAGTCCCCAATGCTCTCTGGAATATCCCATTGCAGATTCCATGAAAAAAGTGTTACAAAACTTCTCATTGAAAAGAGCAGTGTAACTCTGTGAGATGAATTCAGACACCACAAAGGAGTTTCTCAGAAAGCTTCTTTTTTATTTTTATCTGAGGGTATTCCCTCTTTCACCATAGGCCTCAACTGGCTCCCAAATATCCCTTTGTATGTTACACGAAAACAGTGTTAGCAAATGGCTCCATGAAAAGAAAGGTGTAACTCTGTGAGATGAATTCACACACAGCAAAGAACTTTCCCAGAAACCTCCTTTCTAGTTGTTATCTGAGGATATTTTCTTTGTAACCATAGGCTTCAATGCAATCCAAAATATCCCTCCTCAGATTCCCCAAAAGCAGTGTTACCAAACTGCTCTATGAAAAGAATGGCATAACTGTGAGATGAATTGACACATAACAAAGTGGTTTCTCAGAAAGCTTCTTTTCAGCTTTTATCTGAGGATATTTCCTTTTTCACCATTTTCCTCAATGAGCTCTGGAATATCCCATTGCAGATTCCAGGAAAAACTGTTAGCAAACTACTCAATGAAAGGGACGGTATGATGCAGTGAGGTGAATTGACGCATCACAAAGCAGTTTCACAGAAAACTTCTTTATGGTTTTGATCTAAGGATATTTCCTTTGTCACAATAGACTTCAATGTGTTCCGAAATATCCTATTGCGTATTGCAAGAAAACAGTGTTATCTAACTGCTCAATGAAAATAATAGTATAATTCTGTGAGATGAATTCACACATCACAAAGCAGTTTCTCAGAATGTATATTTCTAGTTTTTATCTGAGGATATTTACTTTTTCATTATATGGCTCAAAGCTCTCAGAAATATCCCTATGTAGATTCCACGAAAACAGTGTTAGCAAACTGCTCCGTGAAAAGAAAGGTGTTACTCTGTGAGGTGAATACATACATCACAAAGGGGCTTCTCAGAAAGATTCTTTCTAGTTTTTATCTGAGGATATTTCTTTTGTCATGATAGGCTTCAGTGCTATCAAAAATATCCCTTCTCAGATTCTCCAAAAACAGTGCTCCCAATCTGCTACATAGAAAGAATCGTTTAACTCTGTGAGATGAATTAACACATCAAAAAGCGGTTTCTCAGAAGGCTTCTTTCTAGTTTTTATATGTGGATATTTCCCTTTCCACCATAGGCTTCAATGCGCTCCCAAGTATCCCTTCTCAGATACCACAAAAACAGTGAGGCCAAAGTGCTCCCTCAGCAGAAATGTTTAACTCTATTAGATGAATGCACACTTCACAAAGGTGGTTCTCAGAAAGCTTCTCTCACGACTGCACCTGAAGATATTTGCTTTTTCACCATTGGACTCTATGCACTCCCAAATATCCCTTTGCAGATTCCACAAAAACAGTGTTAACAAACTGCTCAATGAACAGAAAGGTGAAACTCTGTGGGGTGAATTCACCCATCACAAAGCAATTTCTCAGAAACCTTCTTTCTAGTTGAAATCTGAGGATATTTCCTTTTTCATCACTGGCTTCAATATGCTCCCAAGTATCTCCTCTCAGATAACACAAAAACAGTGATGCTGAATTGCCCAATGAACAAAATTTAAATTCTATGAGATGTATACACACATCACAAAACCGTTTCTCAAAAAAGCCTCTATCCAGTTTTTATGTGAAGTTATTTCCTTTTTCACTGTAGGCCTCTGGGAGCTCCTGAATATCCCTTTCCAGATTTCATATAAACAGGGCTACCAAACTGCTGAAAGAAACCAAATGTGTAAATCTGTGTGCAGAATTCATCCATCATGAAGAAATTTCTTGGAAAGCTGCTTTTTATTTTTTATCTGAGGCTATTTCCTTTGTCACCACAGGCTTCAATGTGCTCCCAAACATAATATAGCAGATTCCATGAAAATAGTGTTATCAAACTGCTCAATGAAAACAACAGTGTAACTTTGTGAGATGAATTCACACATCACAAAGCAGTTTCTCAGAAAACTTCTTTGTCGTTTTTATATGTGAATATTTCTGATACGCATCAAAGCCTTCCCAAATATCCCTTTGCAGATTCCACAAAAAGTGTGTTAGAAAACTGCTCCATTAAAGGAAAGGTGGAACTCTGTGAGATGAATTCACAAATCACAAAGAACTTTCTCAGACAGTTTCTTTCTAGTTTTTATCTGAGGATATTTCCTTTGTCACTCCAAGCTTCAATGCACTTCAAAATATCCCCTCTCAGATTCCCGAAAACCAGTGCTACGAAACTGATACATGAAAAGAATTGTGTAACTCTGTGAGATGAATTAACACATCACAAATGAGTTTCTCAGAAAGCATCTTTCTAGATTTTATATTAGGATATTTCCCTTTCACCATAAGATTCAACGTGCTCTGAAATGTCCCATTGCAGATTCCAAGAAAAGAGTGTTAGCAAACTGTTCCATGTAGAGAACACTGTAACACTCTGAGATGAATTTATACATCACAAAGCAGTTTCTCAGAAAGCTTCTTTCCAGTTTTTATCTGAGGATGTTTCCTTTTTCAGCAAGGGACACAATGCACTCCCAAAAATCCCTTTGCCGATTCCACGAAAAGTGTGTTAGGATACTGCTCCATGAAAAGAAAGGTGTAACTCTGTTAGATAAATTCACACATCACAAAGACGTTTCTCAGAAAGCTTCTTTCTACTTTTTATCTTAGGATATTTCCTTTCTCACCATAGGCTTGAATGCAATCCAAATTATCCCTTCTCAGATTCCCCTAAAACAGTGCTACCAAAGTTCTTCATGAAAATTAAAGTGTAACTCTGTGAGATGACTTCACATATCACAAAGCAGTTTCTCTGAAAGATTCTTTCTTGTTTCTGTCTGAGGAAATTTCCTTTGTCATCGTAAGCTTTAATGTGCTCTGAAATATCCCATTGCAGATTCCAAGAAAACAGTGTTAGCAAACTGCTCAATAAAAACAAAAGTGTAACTATGTGAGAAGAATTCAAACATCACAAGGCAGTTACAAAGAAAGCATCTTTTTGGTTTTTATCTGAGAATATTTCCTTTGTCACCATAGGCTTCAATGCAATCCAAAATATGCTAGTGCAGATTCCACAAAACAGTGTTATCAAATTGTTCAATGAAAAGAACTGTGTAACTGTGAGATGAATTCACACATCACAAAGCAGTTTCCCAGAAAAATCCTTTCTCGTTTTTAAATGAGGATAATTTGCTTTTCACTATATGCCTCAGTGTGCTCCCAAATATGCCTTTGTGGATTCCATGAAAACAGTGTTACAAAACTGCTCCATGAAAAGAAAGGTGTAACTCTGTGAGGTGAATTCAAAAATAACAAAGAAGTTTCTAAGACAGCTTCTTTCTAGTTATTATCTAAGGATATTTTCTTTGTCACTATACGCTTCAATGAAATTCAAAATATCCCTTCTCAAATTCCTCAAAAACAGTGCTGGAAAACTGATCCATGAAAAGAAAATTGTATCTCCGTGAGGTGAACTCACATATCAGAAACAAGTTTCTCAGAAAGCTTCTTTCCAGTTGTTATCATAGCATATTTCCTTAGTCACCATAGACTACAATGCGATCAAAATACCCCTTCTCAGATTCCCCAAAAACAGTGCTACGAAGCTGCTCCATGAAGAGAATTCTGTGAGATGAATTAGCATATCACAAAGCAGTTTCTCAAAATGCTTCTTTCCAGTTTTCTTATTAGGATATTTCCTTTGTCACCATAAGCTACAATGCACTCCAAAATATCCCATTGCAGATTCCAAGAAAACAGTGTTAGCAAACTTCTCAATGAAAAGAACAGCGTAATTCTGTGAGATGAATTCATACATAACAAAGCAGTTTCTGAGAAAGTTTCTTTCTAGTTTTTATCTGAGGATATTTCCCTTTTCACTATAGGCCTCAATACACTCCCAAATATCCCTTTGCAGATTCCATGAAAACAACGTTAGCAAGGAGTTGAATGAAAAGAAAGGTGTAACTCCATGAGATGAATTCACATACACAAAGAACTTTCTCAGAAAGACTCTTTCTAGTTTTTATCTGAGGATATTTCCTTTGTCACCATAGGCTTCTATGCAATCCAAAATATTCCTTCTCAGATTCCTCAAAAACAGTGTTACAAACTGATCCATGAGAAGAATCGTGTAACTCTGTGAGATGAATTACGATATCACAAAGCATTTTCTCAGAAAGCTTTTTTCTAGTTTTTGTCTGAGGATATTCGCTTTGTCACCATAGCTTCAAAACGCTCTGATATATTCCATTACGTATCCCACAAAAATGGTGTTGGTAAACTGCTACATGAAAAGAAAGGTGCAACTCTGTGAAATGAATTCACACATCATAAAGAACTTTCTCAGAAAGCTTCTTTCTAGTTTTTATCTGAGGATACTCCCTTTTTCACTATAGTCCTCGATGTGCTCCCAAGTATTCCTTTACAGAATCCATGAAAAGAGTTTTGGGAAACTGCGCCATGAAAAGAAAAGTGTAACTCTGTTAGGTGAATTCACACATCACAGATAACTTTCTTAGAAAGCTTATTTCTAGTTTTTTACTGATGATATATACTTTGTCACCATAGGCTTCAATGTCATCCAGAATATCCTTCTCAGTTTCCCCAAAAACTGTACTAACAAACTGTTCCATGAAAAGAATCCTGTATCCCTTGAAGATGAATTACAACACTGAAAGTGTTTCCTCAGAAAGCTTCTTTCTAGTTATTATATTAGGGTACTTCCTTTGTCAAATTAAGCTTCAATGCACTTCGAAATATTCCTTTAGAGATTCCATGAAAACAGTGTTAGCAAACTGCTCAGTGAAAAGGATGGTGCATCTCTGTGAGATGAATTCACACATCACAAAGCAGTTTCTCAGAAAGCTGCTTTTTGGTTTTTATCTGAGGATTTTTCCTTTGTCACCACAGGCTTCAATGTGATTCCAAATATCCTATTGCATATCCTACAAAAACAGTGCTCTCAGACTGCTCAATTTAAAGAACAGTGTAGCTATGTGAGATGAGTTCACACATCACAAATAACTTATTCAGAAAGCTTCTTTCTAGTTTTTATCTGAGGATATTTCCTTTCACCATAAGCTTCAATGTGATCCAAAGTATTCCTTCTCATATTCCCCAAAAACAGTGCTACCAAACTGATCCATGAAAAAAACATGTGACTCTGGGAGATGAATTAGCACCTCACAAAGTGGTTTCTCAGAAAGATTCTTCCTAGTTTTTATATGAGCATATTTCCTTTGTCACTTTAAGCTTCAAAGGGCTCCAAAGCATCCCATTGGAGATTCCAAGAAAATCGTGTTGCCAAACTGTTCAATTAAAAGAACAGTGTAACCCAGTGAGATGAATTCACACATCACAAAGCAGTTTCTCATAATGCTTCTTTCTAGTTTTTATCTGTGGATATTTCCAATTTCACCATATGCCTCAATGCACTCATAATATCCCTTTGCAGATTCCATGAAAACAGTGTTTGTAAACTGGTCCATGAAAAGAAAGATTTTACTCTGTGAGATGAATTAACAAATCACACAGCAGTTTCTCAGATATTTTCTTTTTTGATTTCATCTGAGGATAATTCCTTTGCTGTGATAGGATTCAATGCAATCAAATTTATACCTTGTCAGTTACCCCAAAAACAGTGTTACCAAACTGCTCTGTGAAAAGAATCATGTAGCTCTGTGAGATAAATTCAGAAATCAAAATCCAGTTTCTCAGAAAGCTTGTTTTTGGTTTTTATCTCAGGATATGCCCTTTTTAACTATCTGCTTCAATGCACTCCCAAATATTCTATGACAGATTCCATGAAAACTGTGTTACTAAACAGCTCAATGAAAAGAACGGGGTAACTCTGTGAGATGAATTCACACATTGCAAAGTAGTTTCTCAGAAAGCATCTTTCTAGTTTTTACTGAGGACATTTCCTTTTTTACGATAAGCTTCAATGCGCTCCAAAATATCCCTTTGCAAATTCCAAGTGAACAGTGTTAGCAGACTGCTCAATGAAAATAACAGTGTAACTCTGTGAGACGAATTCACACATCTCAAAGCAGTTTCACAGAAGCTTCTTTCTAGTTTTTATCAGAAGTTATTTCTGTTTTCACTATAGGCCACAATGCGCTCCCAAATATCCCTCTGCAGATTCCACAGAAACAGTGTTAGCAAACTTCTCCATGAAAAGAAACTTGCAACTCTTATGATGAATTCACACATCTCAAAGAACTTTCTCAGAAACCTTCTTCCTAGATTTTATCAGAGAATACTTCTTTGTCACCATAGGCTCAATGTGATCCAAAATATCCTTTCTCAGATTCCTCAAAGACAGTGCTAACAGACTGATCTAAGAAAAGAATCATGTCAAGCAGTGAGATAAATTAACACATCTCAAAGAAGTTTCTCAGAAAGCTTCTTTCTGGTTTTTTTAGGAGGATATTTGATTTGTCACCGTTGGCTTCAATGCAATCCAATATATCGCTTCTCAGATTACCCAAAAACAGTCCTACCAAACTGCTCCATGAAAGTATCATGTAACTCTGTGAGATGAATTCACAAATCACAAAGCAGTTTCTCAGAAAACTTCTTTCTAGTTTTTATCTGAGGATATTTCCTTTGTCACCATAGGCTTCACTACGATCCAAAATATCACTTCTGGATTCCCCAAAAAACAGTGCTACTAAACTGCTGGGTGAAAAGAAGTTGGAACCTGTGAGATGAATTCACATATCAGAAAGCAGTTTTCAGAAGGTTTCTTTCGAGTTTTATCTGAGGATACTTCCGTTGTCATATAAGCTTCAATGTGCTCCGAAACCTCCCATTGTGGATTCCAAGAAAACAGTGTTAGCAAACTACTCAAGAAAAACAGTGTAATGCAGTGAGATGAATTTACACATCACAAAGTAGTTTCTTAGAAGCTTCCTTTTGTTTTTTATCTGAGAATATATCCTTTGTTACCAAGGCTTCAATGCACTCCCATATATCCTATTGCAGATTCCACAAAAACAGTGTTATCAAACTGCTCAATGAAAAGAATGGTTAGCTCTGTGAGATGAATTTACAGATCACAAGCCATTTCTCAGAAAGCTTCTTTCTAGTTTTTATCTGGGGATATTTCCTCCTTTTTCACTATAGGCTCAATGTGCTTCCAAATATCCCTTTGCAGATTCCACGAAAACAGTGTTAGCAAACTGCTCCTTGAAAGAAAGTTGTAGCTCTGTGAGAGGATTCACAATCACAAATCACAAGCAGTTTCTCAGAAAGCTCTTCTAGTTTTCATCTGAGGATATTTCCTTTTACACCATAGGCCTCAATGTGCTCCCGAATATCCATTTGTAGATTCCACTAAAAGAGTGTTAGCAAAGTGCTCCATGAAAAAAAGGTGTAAATCTCAGAGTTGAATTCACACACCACAAGGCTGTTTCTCAAAATGCTTCTTTCTTGTTTTAGTCTGAGGGTATTTCCTTTTGTCCCATAGGCTTCAATGAACTCCCAAATATCCTATTGCAGATTCCACAAAGACAATGTTGCAAAACAGCCTCAAGAAAAGAATCGTGTTACTCTGTGAGATGAATTCACAAATCACAAATAAGTTTCACATAAGGCTTCTATCCAGTATTTTTCTGGGTTTATTTCCTTTGTCACCCTAGGCTTCAATGTGATCCAAAATATCACTTCTCAGATTCTCCAAAAACAGTGCTACCAAACTGATCCATGAAAAGATGGTGGAACTCTGTGACATAAATTCACACACACAAAGCTGTTTCTCAGAAAGATTCTGTCTTTTATTTATATGGGGATATTTTCTTTTTCGCCATATTCCTCAATGCAATCTGGAATATCCCATCGCATCTTCCATGAAAAAAGCATTAGCAAAAATCTCAATGAAAAGAATGGTGTATCTCTGTGAGATGAATTCTCACATCACAAAGAAGTTTTCCAGAAAGTTTCCTCTAGATTTTATCTGATGATATTTCCTTTCTCAATGAAGGCTTCAAAGCAATTCAAAATACCCCCTCTCAGATTCCCCAAAAACACTACTACCAAACTCATCCTAGAAAAGATCCATGCAGCCATTTGAGATGAATTAGCATATCAGACAGCAGTTTCTCCAAAGCTTCTTTCTAGTTTTTATATGAGGATATTTCCTTTGTCACCATAAGCTTCAAAGTCCTCTGAAGTATCCCATTGCGATTCAAGAATACAGTGTTAGCAAACTGCTCAATGAAGAAACAGTGTAACTCAGTGAGATGAATTCAACATAAAAAAAGACTTTCTCAGAAAGCTTTGTGAACATAGACTTCAATGCAATTCCAATATCCCTTTGTATATTCCACGAAAAAAGGGTGGCAAACAGCTCCATGAAAAGATGGTGTAACTCAGTGAGATGAATTCACACATCACAAAACAGTTTCTCAGAAAGGTCTTTCTAGTTTTTATCTGAGGATATTGTCTTTTCCACCACAGGCTTCAATGCGTGCCCAAGTATCCCTTTGCAGATTCCACGAAAGCATGTTAACAAACTGCTCCATGAAAAGAAAAGGTAAATCTGTGAGATGAATTCACACAGACAAAGGAGTTTCTCAGAAAGTCTCTTTCTAGTTTTTATTTGAGGGTATTTCTTTAGTCACCATCAGCTTCATGGGGTCCAAAATATCCCTTCTCAGTTTCTCCAAAAACAGTGCTACCAAACTGTTACTTGAAAAGAATCCTGTAACTTTGTGAGATGTATTAACCATCACAAAGCGGTTTCTCATAATGCTTCTTTCTAGTTTTTATTTGATGATATGTCCTTTGTCACCAAAACTTCAAGGTTTCTGAAATATCCCATTGCAAATTCTAATAAAACATGTGAGCAAAACTGCTCAACGAAAAGAACGGTGTAACTCTGTGAGACGAATTCAGATATCACAAAGAACTTCCTCAGAAAGCTTCTTTCAAGTTTTTATCTGTGGATATTTCCTTTATCACCATAGGCTTCAATGCAATCCAAAATATCCCATCTCAGATTCCCCCAAAAAAACAGTGCTACAAAACAAATCCATTAAAGAATCATGTAACTCTGTGAGAGAATTAACGCATCAAAAAGAGGTTTCTCACAAAATTTCTTTGTTTTAATCTAAGGATATTTCCTTTTCACTATAGCCTCAATTGTTTCCCTAATATCCGTTTGCAGATTCCACAGAAGAGTGTTAGCAAACTGCTCCATGAAAAAGAAGGCGTAACTGTGTGAGGTGAATTCAGACATCACAAAGAACCTTTTCAGAAAGCTTCTTTCTAGTTTTATCTGAGGATATTTCCTTTGTCGCAATAGGCTTCAATGCAATTCAAAATATCCCTTTCAGATTCCCCAAAAACAATGCTACCAAATTGCTCCATGAAAACAGTGGTGTATTCTGTTAGATGAATACACACATTAAAAGGGGTTTCTCAGAGACCTTATTTCTAGTTTTCCTGTGAGGATTTTCCCTTTTCACCGTAATCCTCAAACCCTGAATGTCCTATTGCAGATTAACGAAAAAAGTGTTAGCACTTTTCTCAGGAAATGAACAGTCTAAATCTGTGAGGTTATTCACACATCACAAATAGTTTCTCAGAAAGCTTCTTTCTAGTGTTTATCTGAAGATATTTCCTTTTCACTATACGCCTCAACACTCCCAAATATCCCTTTGCAGATTGCATGAAAACAATGTCATCAAGATGCTCCATAAAAGAAAGGTGTAACTCCATGACATGATTTCACACATCACAAAGAACTTTCACAGAAAGCTCTTTCTAATTTTTATCTGAGGATATTTCCTTTGTAACCATAGGCTTCAATGCGATCCAAAATATCCCTTCGCAGAATCCCTGAAATTCCGTGCTACTAAACTGATCAATGAAAGGAATCATGTAACTCTGTGAGGTGAATTACACATAATAAACTAGATACTCAGAAAACTTTCTCGGTTTTATCTAAGGATATTTCATTTATCACTATAGTCCTCAAAGTGCCCCCAAATATCCCTCTGCAGATTCCACGAAAAGAGTGGTTTGCAAACTACTCCATGAAAAGAAAGATATAACACTGTGAGAAGAATTCACACATCACAAATAAATTTCTCAGACCTTCCCTATAGTTTTGAACTGAGGATATTTCCTTTGTCACCATAGGCTTCAATGCAATCCAACATATCCTTTCTTAGATTCCCAAAAAACAATGCTGTCAAACTGATCCATTAAAAGAGTCGTGTAACTCTGTTAGATGAACTACCACATACAAAGCGGTGTCTCAGAAAGCTTCTTTCTAGTTTTTCTATATGATAGTTTCCTTTTTCACCATAGGCTTCAATGTGCTCCGAAATATCCTGTTGCAGATTACACGAAACACATGTTATCACACTTCTCAATGAAACGAATGGTGTAACTCTGTGGGATGAATTCATACACCCAAGCTGTTTCTCAGAAAGCTTCTTTCTAGTTTTTATCTGTGGATATTTCCTTTCCACCATAGACCTCAAAACGTTCCAAAATATCCCTTTGCAGATTTCACATAAACACTGGTAGCCACACTGCTCCTGAAAAGAAAGGTTGTACCTCTGGGAGATGAATTCACACATTACAGAGAACTTTCTCAGAAAGCTCCTGTCTAGTTTTTATGTGAGGATATTCTCCTTTACACTATAGGCCTCAATGTGCTCCCAAGTATCCCTGTGCAGATTCCACAAAAACTGTTAGCAAACTGCTCCATGAAAAGAAAGCTGTAAGTCTGTGAGATGAATTAACACATCACAAAATGGTATCTAAGAAATCTTCTTTCTAGTTTTTATAGAGGATATTTCCTTGTCACCATAGGCCTCATTGCGCTCCCAAATATCCCTCTGCAGATTCCACAGAAACAGTGTTAGCAAACTTCTCCATGAAAAGAAACTTGCAACTCTTATAGATGAATTCACACATCTCAAAGAACTTTCTCAGAAACCTTCTTCCTAGATTTTATCAGAGAATACTTCTTTTGTCACCATAGGCTTCAATGTGATCCAAAATATCCTTTCTCAGATTCCTCAAAGACAGTGCTAACAGACTGATCTAAGAAAAGAATCATGTCAAGCAGTGAGATAAATTAACACATCTCAAAGAAGAAGTTCTCAGAAAGCTTCTTTCTGGTTTTTTTAGGAGGATATTTGATTTGTCACCGTTGGCTTCAATGCAATCCAATATATCGCTTCTCAGATTACCCAAAACAGTCCTACCAAACTGCTCCATGAAATGTATCATGTAACTGTGAGATTGAATTCACAAATCACAAAGCAGTTTCTCAGAAAACTTCTTTCTAGTTTTTATCTGAGGATATTTCCTTTGTCACCATAGGCTTCACTACGATCCAAATCACTTCTTGGATTCCCCAAAAACAGTGCTACTAACTGCTGGGTGAAAAGAAAGTTGGAACACTGTGAGATGAATTCACATATCAGAAAGCAGTTTTCAGAAGTTTCTTTCGAGTTTTTATCTGAGGATACTTCCGTTGTCAATATAAGCTTCAATGTGCTCCGAAACCTCCCATTGTGGATTCCAAGAAAACAGTGTTAGCAAACTACTCAAAGAAAAGAACAGTGTAATGCAGTGAGATGAATTTACACATCACAAAGTAGTTTCTTAGAAGCTTCCTTTTGTTTTTTATCTGAGAATATATCCTTTGTTACCAAAGGCTTCAATGCACTCCCATATATCCTATTGCAGATTCCACAAAAACAGTGTTATCAAACTGCTCAATGAAAAGAATGGTGTAGCTCTGTGAGATGAATTTACAGATCACAAAGCCATTTCTCAGAAAGCTTCTTTCTAGTTTTTATCTGGGGATATTTCCTTTTTCACTATAGGGCTCAATGTGCTTCCAAATATCCCTTTGCAGATTCCACGAAAACAGTGTTAGCAAACTGCTCCTTGAAAGAAAGTTGTAGCTCTGTGAGAGGAATTCACAAATCACAAAGCAGTTTCTCAGAAAGCTTCTTTCTAGTTTTCATCTGAGGATATTTCCTTTTACACATAGGCCTCAATGTGCTCCGAATATCCATTTGTAGATTCCACTAAAAGAGTGTTAGCAAAGTGCTCCATGAAAAAAAGGTGTAAATCTCAGAGTTGAATTCACACACCACAAGGCTGTTCTCAAAATGCTTCTTTCTTGTTTTAGTCTGAGGGTATTTCCTTTGTCACCATAGCTTCAATGAACTCCCAAATATCCTATTGCAGATTCCACAAAGACAATGTTGCAAAACAGCCTCAAGAAAAGAATCGTGTTACTCTGTGAGATGAATTCACAAATCACAAATAAGTTTCACATAGGCTTCTATCCAGTATTTTTCTGGGTATTTCCTTTGTCACCTAGGCTTCAATGTGATCCAAAAATATCACTTCTCAGATTCTCCAAAAACAGTGCTACCAAACTGATCCATGAAAAGATGGTGGAACTCTGTGACATAAATTCACACATCACAAAGCTGTTTCTCAGAAAGATTCTGTCTTTTATTTATATGGGGATATTTTCTTTTCGCCATATTCCTCAATGCAATCTGGATATCCATCGCATCTTCCATGAAAAAAGCATTAGCAAAAATCTCAATGAAAAGAATGGTGTATCTCTGTGAGATGAATTCTCACATCACAAAGAAGTTTCTCAGAAAGTTTCCTTCTAGATTTTATCTGATGATATTTCCTTTCTCAATGAAGGCTTCAAAGCAATTCAAAATACCCCCTCTCAGATTCCCCAAAAACACTACTACCAAACTCATCCTAGAAAAGGATCATGCAGCCATTTGAGATGAATTAGCATATCAGACAGCAGTTTCTCAGAAAGCTTCTTTCTAGTTTTTATATGAGGATATTTCCTTTGTCACCATAAGCTTCAAAGTCCTCTGAAGTATCCCATTGCAGATTCCAAGAATACAGTGTTAGCAAACTGCTCAATGAAGAGAACAGTGTAACTCAGTGAGATGAATTCACACATAAAAAAGACTTTCTCAGAAAGCTTTGTGAACATAGACTTCAATGCAATTCCAAATATCCCTTTGTATATTCCACGAAAAAAGGGTGAGCAAACAGCTCCATGAAAAGAATGGTGTAACTCAGTGAGATGAATTCACACATCACAAAACAGTTTCTCAGAAAGGTTCTTTCTAGTTTTTATCTGAGGATATTGTCTTTTTCACCACAGGCTTCAATGCGTGCCCAAGTATCCCTTTGCAGATTCCACGAAAGCAGTGTTAACAAACTGCTCCATGAAAAGAAAAGTGTAAATCTGTGAGATGAATTCACACATTACAAAGGAGTTTCTCAGAAAGTCTCTTTCTAGTTTTTATTTGAGGGTATTTCTTTAGTCACCATCAGCTTCAATGGGGTCCAAAATATCCCTTCTCAGTTTCTCCAAAAACAGTGCTACCAAACTGTTACTTGAAAAGAATCCTGTAACTTTGTGAGATGTATTAACCCATCACAAAGCGGTTCTCATAATGCTTCTTTCTAGTTTTTATTTGATGATATGTCCTTTGTCACCATAAACTTCAAGGTGTTCTGAAATATCCCATTGCAAATTCTAATAAAACAGTGTTAGCAAACTGCTCAACGAAAAGAACGGTGTAACTCTGTGAGACGAATTCAGATATCACAAAGAACTTCCTCAGAAAGCTTCTTTCAAGTTTTTATCTGTGGATATTTCCTTTATCACCATAGGCTTCAATGCAATCCAAAATATCCCATCTCAGATTCCCCCAAAAAAACAGTGCTACAAAACAAATCCATTAAAAGAATCATGTAACTCTGTGAGATGAATTAACGCATCAAAAAGAGGTTTCTCACAAAATTTCTTTGTTTTAATCTAAGGATATTTCCTTTTTCACTATAGGCCTCAATGTGTTCCCTAATATCCGTTTGCAGATTCCACAGAAAGAGTGTTAGCAAACTGCTCCATGAAAAAGAAGGCGTAACTGTGTGAGGTGAATTCAGACATCACAAAGAACCTTTTCAGAAAGCTTCTTTCTAGTTTTATCTGAGGATATTTCCTTTGTCGCAATAGGCTTCAATGCAATTCAAAATATCCCTTTCAGATTCCCCAAAAACAATGCTACCAAATTGCTCCATGAAAACAGTGGTGTAATTCTGTTAGATGAATACACACATTAAAAGGGGTTTCTCAGAGACCTTATTTCTAGTTTTCCTGTGAGGATATTTCCCTTTTCACCGTAATCCTCAATGCACTCCTGAATGTCCTATTGCAGATTAAACGAAAAAAGTGTTAGCACTTTTCTCAAGGAAATGAACAGTCTAAATCTGTGAGGTTAATTCACACATCACAAATAGTTTCTCAGAAAGCTTCTTTCTAGTGTTTATCTGAAGATATTTCCCTTTTCACTATACGCCTCAATACACTCCCAAATATCCCTTTGCAGATTGCATGAAAACAATGTCATCAAGATGCTCCATAAAAAGAAAGGTGTAACTCCATGACATGATTTCACACATCACAAAGAACTTTCACAGAAAGCCTCTTTCTAATTTTTATCTGAGGATATTTCCTTTGTAACCATAGGCTTCAATGCGATCCAAAATATCCCTTCGCAGATCCCTGAAATTCCGTGCTACTAAACTGATCAATGAAAGGAATCATGTAACTCTGTGAGGTGAATTAACACATAATAAACTAGATACTCAGAAAACTTTCTCGGTTTTATCTAAGGATATTTCATTTATCACTATAGTCCTCAAAGTGCCCCCAAATATCCCTCTGCAGATTCCACGAAAAGAGTGTTTGCAAACTACTCCATGAAAAGAAAGATATAACACTGTGAGAAGAATTCACACATCACAAATAAATTTCTCAGACAGCTTCCCTATAGTTTTGAACTGAGGATATTTCCTTTGTCACCATAGGCTTCAATGCAATCCAACATATCCTTTCTTAGATTCCCAAAAAACAATGCTGTCAAACTGATCCATTAAAAGAGTCGTGTAACTCTGTTAGATGAACTAACACATAACAAAGCGGTGTCTCAGAAAGCTTCTTTCTAGTTTTTCTATGAGGATATTTCCTTTCACCATAGGCTTCAATGTGCTCCGAAATATCCTGTGCAGATTACACGAAAACAGTGTTATCACACTTCTCAATGAAACGAATGGTGTAACTCTGTGGGATGAATTCATACAACACAAAGCTGTTTCTCAGAAAGCTTCTTTCTAGTTTTTATCTGTGGATATTTCCTTTATCACCATAGACCTCAAAACGTTCCAAAATATCCCTTTGCAGATTTCACATAAACACTGTTAGCCCACTGCTCCGTGAAAAGAAATGTGTACCTCTGGGAGATGAATTCACACATTACAGAGAACTTTCTCAGAAAGCTCCTGTCTAGTTTTTATGTGAGGATATTCTCCTTTACACTATAGGCCTCAATGTGCTCCCAAGTATCCCTGTGCAGATTCCACAAAAACTGTTAGCAAATGCTCATGAAAAGAAAGCTGTAAGTCTGTGAGATGAATTAACACATCACCAAAATGTATCTAAGAAATCTTCTTTTAGTTTTTATAGGAGGATATTTCCTTTGTCACCATAGGCCTCATTGCGCTCCCAAATATCCCTTGGAGATTCCACAAAAACAGTGTATGCAAATTCTCCATGAAAAGAAAGATAAACCTCTATGAGATTAATTCACACATCACAAGGAACTTTCTCAGAAAACTTCTTTTTAGTTTTTATCTGAGATAATTTATTTTGTCACCATAGAGATTTTGTGATCTAAAATACCCCTTCTCAGAGTCCCCAAAAACAGTGCTACCAAACTTCTCCATGAAAAGAATCGTGTAACTCTGTGAGATGAATTCAAAAATCACAAAGTAGTTTCTCAGAAAGCGCTTTCTTGTTTTTATCTGAGGATATTTCCTTTGTCACTATGAGCTTCAATGAGTTCTGAAATATCCCATTGCAGATTCCCAGAAAACAGTGTTGGTAAACTGCTCAATGAAAAGAGCAGTGTAACTCTGTGAGATGAACTCACACATCACAAAGCAGTTCCTCAGAAAGCTTCTTTCTAGTTTTTATATGCAGACATTTCCTTTTAAACCATAGACTTTAATGTGCTCCAAAATATCCCTTCTCAGACACCACAAAACAGTGATGCCAAATGTTCCCTGAACAGAAACGTTTAGCTCTATGAAATGAATGCAGAAATCACAAGGGAATTTCTCTGAAAGCTTCTCTCCAGTTTTTACCTGGATAATTTTCTTTTTTCACTTTAGGCCTCTAAGTGATCTCAAATATCCCATTACAGATATCTCAAAAACAGTGTTACCGAATTGTTCAATAAGAACAAAGATTTAACTCTGTAGATGAAAGCACACAACTCAAAACAGTCTGTCAGAAAGCTTCTTTGTAGTTTTTATGAGGATACTTCCTTTTTCACCATTGGCCTCAAAGTGCTCAAAAATATCCCTTTGCAGATTCCGAAAAAACAATGATAGCGAAGTGCTACATGAAAATAAAGGTACAGCTCTGTGAGATGAATTCACAAATCACAAAGCAGTTTCTCAGAAAGCTTCTTTTTGGTTTTTGTCAGAGGATATTTTCCTTGTCACCATAGGCTTCAATGAGCTCCAGAATATCCTATTGTGCATTCCATGGAAACAGTGTTAAAAAACAGCTCAATGAAAACAACAGTGTAACTCTGTGAGGTGAATTTACACATGATGAAGTAGTTTCTCAGAAATCTTTCTAGTTTCCAATTGAAGATATTTCCTTTGTCACCACAGGTTTCAATGTGACCCAAAATATCCCTACTCAGATTCCCCAAAAACAGTGCTAGCAAACTATTCCATGAGAAGGATGGTGTGACTCTGTGAGATGAATTCACATATCACAATGATGTTTCTCAGAAAACGTCTTTCTAGTTTCTATCTGAGGATATTTCCTTTTTCACAATTTTAATCAATGCGCTCCCGTATATCCCATACATGATTAGTTAAAAAAAGGTTAGCAAACTTTTCAATGAAAACAAAGGTGTAACTCTGTGAGATGAATTCACACATCACAAAGCAGTTTCACAGAAAGCTTCTTTTTGGACTTTTATCTGTGGATATTTCCTTTGTCACCAAAGGCTTCTATGCACTCTGAAATATCCTATTGCAGATTACATGAAAACAGTGTTATCAAACTGCTCAATGAAAAGAATGGTGAAACTCTGTAAGATGAATTCACACATCACAAGGCAGTTTTACAGACAGCTTCTTTCTAGATTTTTTCTGAGGATATTCCCTTTGACACCATAGGCTTCAATGTGATCCAAATATCCCTTCTCAGATTCCCCACAATAGTGCTACGAAACTGCTCCATGAAAAGAATGGTTTAACTGTGAGAAGAATTCACACATCACAAAACTGTTTCTCAGAAAGCTTCTTTCTAGTTTTTATATGTGGACATTTCCTTTTAAACCACAGGCTTCAATGTGCTCCCAAATATCCCTTCTCAGACACCACAAAAACAGTGATGCCAAAGAGTGTCATCAACAGAAATGTTTAGCTCTATGAGATGAACACACACATCACAAAGGATTTTCTCAGAAAGCTTCTCTCCAGTTTTTACCTGAAGATGTTTCCTTTTACGCCATTGGACTCTTTGCACTCCCGAATATCCCTTTGTAGATTCCAGAGAAACGGTGTTACCAGACTGTTCAATGAAAAGAAAGGTGTAAGTCTGTGAGATGAATTCACCCATCACATGGCAGTTTCTCAAAAAGCTTCTTTCCAGTTTTTATATGCGGATATTTCCTTTTAAACCATAGGCCTCAATGTGCTCCCAAATATTCCTTCTTAGACACCACAGAAAGAGTGATACCAAAGTGCTCCCTCAACATAAACGTTTAGTTCTATGAAATGAATACACACATCACAGAGGAGTTTGTCAGAAAGCTTCTCAAGGCCTCAAGGAGCTCCCAAATATCCCTTTGCAAATTCCAGGAAAGGAGTTTCATCAAACTGCTCCATGAAAAGAAAGGTGTAACTCTGTGAGTTGAATTCACACATCACAAAGAACTTTCTCAGAAAGCTTCTTTCTAGTTTTTATCTGAGAATATTTCCTTTTTCACCATATTTTTCAATGCAATCCAAAAAAATCCCTTCTCAGATTCCACAAAAACAGTGCAACCAAACTGTTCCATGAAAAGCTTCGTGTAATGCTGTGAGATGAATTCACACATCACAAAGTAGTTTCTCAGAAAACTTCTTTCTAGTTTTTGTCTGAGGATATTTCCTTTGTCACCCTAAGGTTCAATGCTCTCGAAAAAATCCCATTGCAGATTCCAAGAAAACAATGTTAGGAAACTGCTCAATGAAAAGAACAGTGTAATTCTGTGAGTTGAATTCACACATCACAAAGCAGTTTCTCTGAAAACTTCTTTTTGGTCTTTCTATGAGGATATTTCCTTTGTCACCATAAGCTTCAATGAGCTCCAAACATTAGATTGCACATTCCAAAAAAAAAACAGAGTACGCAAACTGCTCAATGCAAAGAACAGTGTAACTCTGAGATGAATTCACGCAACACAAAGAAGTTTCTCAGAACACTACGTTCAAGTTTTTATCTGAGGATACTCCTTTTTCAAAATTGGCATCAAGGCGCTCCCAAATATCCTTTTGCATATTCCAGGAAAACAGTGTTAGCATACTGCTCCAGGAAAAAAAAAGTGTAATTCTGTGAGATGAATTCACACATAACAAATAACTTTCTCAGAAAGCTTCTTTCTAGTTTTTATCTGAAGATACTTCCTTTGTCACCATAGGCCTCAATGTGGTCCAAAATATCCCTTCTCAGAATCTCCAAAAGCAGTGCTACCAAACTGCTACATGAAAAGAATCGTGTAACTCTGTGAGATGAATTCACAAATCAGAAAGAAGTTTTCCTTTTTCACCATAGGCCTCAATGAGCTCGTGAATATCCCTTTGCAGACTCCATGAAAACAATGTCACCAAACTGCCACATGATAACAATGGTGTAATCTGTGAGATGAATTAACACACCACAATACAGTTTCTCAGAAAGCTTCTTTTTGGTTTTTTGTCTGAGGATATTTCCTTTGACACCATAGGCTTCAATGTGCTCCCAAATATCCTATTGCAGATTCCACGAGTACAGTGTTAGCAATCTGCTCCAAGAAAATAATCGAGTAACTCTGTCAAATGAATTCACACATCACAAGGAAGTTTCTTAGAAAGCTTCTTTCTAGTTTTTATCTGAGTGTATTTGCTTTGTCAACCTAGGATTCAATGCGATCCAAAATATCCATTCTCAGATACCACAAAAACAGTGCTAACAACCTGCGCCATGAAAAGAATGGTGTAACACTCTGAGATGAATTTACACATCCCAAAGCTGTTTCTCAGAAAGCTTATTTCTAGTTTTCATCTGAGGATATGTCCATTTTCACCATATTCCTCAATGCACTCCTAAATATTCAATTGCAGTTTAAACGAAAAAAGTGTTAACAAATTTCTCAATGAAAAGAACTTTGTAACTCTGTGAGATGAATTCACACATCACAAAGCCGTTTCGCAGTATGCTTCTTTTTGGTTTTTACCTGAGGATATTTCCTTTGTCAACATAGATTTCAATGATGAAGTCTGCAATGATGAAAACAGTATGTAAAAGTGCTCCCTGAATGGAAACGTTTAGATCTATGAGATGAATGCACACATCACAAAGGAGATTCTCAGAAAGCTTATCTCCAGTTTGTAACTGAAGATATTTCCTTTTTCACCATTGGACTTTATGCACTCCCAAATATCCCTTTGCAGATTAAACAAAAGCAATGTTACCAAACTACTCCATGAAAATAAAGGGGTAACTCGGTGAGATGAAGTCACTCACCATGAAGAAATTTCTCAGAAACCTTCTTTCTAGTTATTATCTGAGGATATTTCCTTTGTCACCATAGGTTTCAATGCACTATGAAATATCAGATTGCAGATTCCAAGAAAACAGTGTAAGCAAACTGCTCAATGTAAAGAACAGTGTAACTCTGGGAGATGAATTCACCCATCACACAGGAGTTCATCAGAAAGCTTCTTTCTAATTTTTATCTGAGGATATTGCCTTTTTCTATTTAGGTCTAAAGGAGCTCCTAAATATCCCTTGTAGATTTCAGGAAAACACTGTTAGAAAACTTCTCCATGAAAAGAAACGTGTAACTCTGTGAGATGAATTCACACAATACGAAGAAGACTCTCAGAAAGCTTCTTCTTGTTTTTAACTGAGGATATTTCTTTGGTCACCAGAGGCTTCAATGCCATTGAAAATATCCCTTCTCAGATTCCCCGAAAACAGTGCTACCAAACTGCTCCATGAAAAGAAAGGTGTAACTCTGTGACATCAATTCGCAAATCACAAAGGAGTTTCTCAGAAACCTTTTTTATAGTTTTTATCTGAAGATATTTCCTTTGTCACAATAGGCTTCAATGCAATCCAAAATATCCCTAATCAGATTCCTCAAAAACAGTGTTACCAAACTGCTCCATGAAAACAATCATATAACTGTATGAGATGAATACACAAATCACAAAGCAGTTTCTCAGAAAGCTTCTTTCTCGTTTTTGTCTGAGGATTTTTCCTTTATCACCATAGGCCCCAATGAGCTCGTGAATATCCCTTTGCAGATTCCCCAAAAACAGTGTTAGCAAACTGCTGCATAAAAACAATGGTAGAAATCTGTGAGATGAATTAACACATCACAAAGCACTTTCTCAGAAATCTTCTTTCTAGTTTTTATATGAGGATATTTGCTTTTTCACCATAGATTTCAATATGCTTCCAAATATCCCTTTACAGATTACATGAAAGGAGTGTTAGCAAACTGCTCCATGGAAAGAAAAGTGTAAATATCTGAGATAAACTCACACATCACAAATAAATATCTCAGAAAGTTTCTTTCTAGTTTTTATCTGTGGATATTTACTATGCCACCATAAGCTTCAATGCGCTCCAAAATATCCCATTGTAGATTCCAAAAAAACAGTTTTAGCACACTGCTCAATGAAAAGAATAGTGTTACACTGTGAGGTGAATTCACATATCACAAAGCAGTTTCTCAAAAGCTTCTTTCCAGTTTTTATCTGAGGATATTTCCTTTTTCACGATAGGCCTCAATGTGCTCCCATATATCCCTTTGAAGATTCCACAAAGAGACTGTTAGCAAATTGATCAACAAAAAGAACGTTGTAACTGTGTGAGATGAAATCACACATCACAAATCAGCATCTCAGAAAGGTTCTTTTTGGTTTTTATCTGAGGATATTTCCTTTGTCACCATAGGCTTCAATTTGCTCCAAAATATCTTATTGCAGATTTCACGAAAACAGTGTTATCTAACAGCTAATTAAAAGAATGGGGTAACTCTGTGAGATGAATTCACACATCACAAAGCAGTTCTCAGAAAGCTTATTTCTAGTTTTTATCTGAGGATACTTCCTATTTCACCATTGGCCTCAATGCACCCCCAAGTATCACTTTGCAGATATCATGAAAATAGTGCTAGCAAACTATTCCATGGAAAGAAAGGTGTAACTCTGTGAGATGACTTCAACGTCACAAAGAAGTTTCTCAGAAACCTTCTTTCTAGCTTTTGTCTGAGGATATTTCCTTTTTCACGATAGGCCTCAATGTGCTCCCATATATCCCTTTGAAGATTCCACAAAGAGACTGTTAGCAAATTGATCAACAAAAAGAACGTTGTAACTGTGTGAGATGAATCACACATCACAAATCAGCATCTCAGAAAGGTTCTTTTTGGTTTTTATCTGAGGATATTTCCTTTGTCACCATAGGCTTCAATTTGCTCCAAAATATCTTATTGCAGATTTCACGAAAACAGTGTTATCTAACAGCTAATTAAAAGAATGGGGTAACTCTGTGAGATGAATTCACACATCACAAAGCAGTTTCTCAGAAAGCTTATTTCTAGTTTTTATCTGAGGATACTTCCTATTTCACCATTGGCCTCAATGCACCCCCAAGTATCACTTTGCAGATATCATGAAAATAGTGCTAGCAAACTATTCCATGGAAAGAAAGGTGTAACTCTGTGAGATGACTTCAACGTCACAAAGAAGTTTCTCAGAAACCTTCTTTCTAGCTTTTGTCTGAGGATATTTCCTTTTTCACCATAGACCTCAGTGCACTCCAAAATATCCCTTTGCAGATTTCACAAAAACAGTGTTAGTAAACTGCTCCATGAAAAGAAAGGTGTAATCCTGTGAGATGAGTTCACACATCACAAAGAAGTTTCTCGGAAAGCGTCTTTCTTGTTTTTATCTGAGGCTATTTTCTTTGTCACCATAGGCTTCAATGTGATCCAAATTGTTCCTTCCAGATACCACTAAAACAGTGGTATCTGACCCATAAAAAGAATCATGTAACTGTGAGAATTCGCAAATCACAAAGCAGTTTCTCAGAAAGCTTATTTCTTCTTTTTGTTTAAGGATATTTCCTTTGTTACCATGAGCTTCAATGCTCTCTGAAATATCCCATTGTGGATTCCATGAAAACAGTGCTAGCAAACTGCTCTATGAGTAGAAAATTGGAACTCTGTGAGATAAAGTCACACATAGCAAGGAAGTTTCACAGAAAGCCTCTTTCTAGTTTTTATCTGAGAATATTTCCTGTGTCAACATAGGCTTCATGCAAAACAAAATATCCCTCAGGTACCCCAAAAACAGTGCTATAAAACTGATCTATGCAAATAATTGTGAAACTCTGTGAGGAGAATTTGCAAACCAGAAAGTGGTTTCTCAGAAAGCTTTCTTTCTAGTTTTTAACTGAGGATATTTCCTTTGTCACTGAATGAGCTCCGAAATATCACAATGCTGATTCCAAGAAAATAGTGTTAGCAAACTGTTCAATGAAAAGAATAGTGTAACTCTGTGAGATGAATTCCCACGTCACAAAGCAATTTCTCAGAAAGTTTCTTTCTAGTTTTTATCTGAGGATATTTCCTTTATCACTATACGTCTCAATGCACTCCAAAATATCCCTTTGCAGAATCCACAAAAACATTGTTACCAAAATGCTCAATGAAAGAACAGTATAACTCTGTGAGAAAAATTCACACATCACAAAGCAGCTTCTCAGAAATTTCTTTCTAGTTTTAATCTGAGGATATTTCCTTTGTCATCAAATGCCACAATGCTCTCCCAAATATTCCTTTGCAGATTCCACGAAAACATTGTGAGTAAACTTCTCCATGAAAAGAAAGATTTAACTCTGTGAGATTAATTCACACATCACAAAGAATTTCTCAGAAAACTTCTTACTAGTTTTTATCTGAAGATTTTTTTTGTCACCATACACTTCAAAGTGAACCAAAATATCCGTTATCAGATTCCCCAAAAGCAGTGCTACCAAACAGTTCCATGAAAAGAATTGTGACACTCTGTGAGAAGAATTTACAAATCACAAAGTAGTTTCTAAGAAAGATTCTTCCTCGTTTTAATCTGAGGATATTTCCTTTGTCAACATAAGCTACAATGCGCTCCGAAATATCCCAGTGGAGTTTCCAAGAAAACAGTGTTAGCAAACTGCTCAATGAAATGAACAGTGTAACTCTGTGAGATGAATTCATACATCACAAAGCAGTTTCCCAGAAAGGTTCTTTCTGGTTTTTATCTGAGGATATTTCCTTTTACAACATACGCCTCAATGGGCTCTCAAATATCCCTTTGTGGGTTCCATGAAAACAGTGTTAGCAAACCACTCTATAGAAAGAAAGGTGCAACTCTGTGAGATGAATTGACACATCACAAACAAGTTTCTCAGAAGCTTCTTTCTACTTTTAGTCTCTGGATATTTCCTTTGTCACCATAGGCTTCAATGTGATCCAACATATCCCTTCTGAGATCCCCAAAACAGTGCTACCAAACTACTCCATGAAAGGTAAGGTGTAACTCTGTGAGATGAATTCAAAAATCACAAAGTTGTTCTCAGAAAGCTTCTTTCTAGTTTGTGTCTGAGGATATTTCCTTTGTCACCATGAACTTCAATGCACTCCAAAATATCCATTGGAGATTCCAAGAAAACAGTGTTAGCAAATTGTTCAATGAAAAGAACAGTGTATCTCTGTGAGATGAATTCACACATCACAAAGAAGTTTGTCAGAAAGCTCCCTTTTCGTTTTTATCTGAGGATATTTCCTATCACCATAGGCTTCAACACGATCCCAAATATCCCTCCTCAGAATACCCAAAAACAGTGCTACCAAACCGAACCATGAAAAGAATGGTGGAATTCTGTGAGATGAATGAGCACATCGAAAAGTGGTTTCTTTGAAAGCTTCTTTGTAGTTTGTATATGAGGATACTTCCTTTGTCACCACATGATTCGATGTACTCTGAAATATCCCATTTCAGACTCCACAAAAACAGTGTTAGCAAACTGCTCAATGAAACGAACAGTTTAACTCCATGAGGTCAATTAGCACATCACAATGCAGTGTCTCAGAAAGCTTATTTTTAGTTTTTGTCTGAGGATATTTCCTTAGTCACCATAGGCTTCAATGAGATCCCAATTATCCTGTTGCAATTTCCAGGAAGACACGTTATAAAACTGCTCAAAGAAAAGAACCAAATACATCTGTGAGATGAATTCACACATCACACAGGAACTTTCTCAGAAATCTTCTTTCTAGTTTATTATTGAGGATATTTCCTTGGTTACCTTAGACTTCCACATGACACAAATATCCCTTCTCAGATTCTCCAAAGCAGTGCTACCAAACTGATCCATGAAAACAATCATGTAACTATATGAGATGAATTCACAAATCACAAAGCAGTTTCTAAGAAAGTTTCTTGTCAGCTTTTAAATGAGGATATTTCCTTTATCACCATAGGCTTCAAAGCGCTCCCAAATATCCTATTGCAGATTCCACCAAAACCGTGTTATCAAACTGCTCAATGAAAACTATGGTGTAACACCATGAGATGAATTCACACATCACAAAGCAGTTTCTCACAAAACATCTTTCTAGTTTTCATCTGAGGGTATTTCCTTTTTCAGCATAGGCCTCAAAACGCTCCAAATATCCCTTTGCAGATTCTACGACAACAGAGTTAGCAAATGTTCTATGAAAAGGGAGGTGTAACTCTTTGAGATGAATTTCCGCATCACAAAGGACTTTCTCAGAAAGTTTCCTTCTAGTTATTATCTGAGGATATTCCCTTTGTCACCATTGGCTTCAATGCAATCCAAAATATCCCTTCTCAGATTCCGCAAGAATAGTGCTTCTAAACTGCTCCAAGAAAAGAATTGTGTAGCTCTGTGAGAAGAAATCACAAATATATAAGCAGTTTCTCAGAAAGCTTCTTTCTGGCTTTTATCTGAGGATATTTCCTTTTTCACCATAGACCTCAATGCACTCTCAAACATCCCTTTGCAGATTAGATGAAAACAGTGTCAGCAAACTTCTCAATGTAAAGAAATTTGTATCTCTCTGAGATGAAATCACACATCACAAAGTAGTTTTACTGAAGGCTTCGTTTCAGTTTTTCTCTGGGGATATTTCCTTTGTCACTGTAAGCTTAAAATGCACTCCAAAATATCCCATTGCAGATTCCAAGGAAACAGTGTTAGCAAACTGATCAATGAAGAGAACAGTGTAACTCTGTGAGATGAATTCATGCATCACAAATAATTTTCTTCAAAAAGTTCTTTCTAGTTTTAATCTGAGGATATTTCCTTTGTTACCATAGACTTCAATGGGATCAAAATATCTTCTCAAATTCCCCAAAAACAGTGTTATCAAACTGATCCACCAGAAGAATCGTGTAACTCTATGAGATGAATTCACTGATCACAAAGCAGTTTCTCACAAAGCTTCTTTCTAGTTTTTGTCTGAGGATATTTCCTTTGCCACCATAAGCTTCAAAGTGCTCCAAAGTATCCCATTGCAGATTCAAAGAAAACAGTGTTAGCAAACTGTTCTGTGAAAAGAATAGTATAACTTTGTGAGATGAATTGACACATCACAAAGCAGTTTCTCAGAAGGCTTCTTTTTGGTTTTTATCTGAGAATATATCCCTTTTCACCAAAGCTTCAATACAATCCCAAATATCCTATTTCAGATTCCACCAAAGCAGGGTTATCAAACTTCTCAATGAAAATAATGATGTATCTCTGTGAGATGAATTTACACATCACAAAGCAGTTTCTCAGAAAGTTTCTTTCTATTTGTTATCTGGGGATATTTCCTTTTTCACTGTAGGCCTCAATGTGCTTCCAAATATCCCTTTGCAGATTCCACAAAAACAGTGTTAGCAAACTGCTCCATGGAAAAGAAGGTATAACTCTGTGAGATGAATTCACACATCACAGTGAAATTTCTTAGAAAGCTTCTTTCAGTGTTTTTATCTGAAGATGTACTCTTTTTCATGTAGGCATGAAAGTGATTGCAAATATCCATTTGCAGTTTTCACAAAAACTGTATTAACAAGCTGCTGAAAGAAAAGAAAGATGTAACTCCGTGAGATTAATTCACACATCACAAAGAGCTTTCTCGGAAATCTGCTTTCTAGTTTTTATCTGAGAATATTTATTTTGTCACCCTAAGTTTCAATGTGATCCAAAATATCCCTTCTGAGACACCCCAAAAACAGCACCAGCAAACTGCTTCATGAAAAGTATCCTGTAACTCTGTGAGATGAATTAACACATCACAAAGTGGTTTCTAAGGAAGCTTCTTTCTAGTTTTTATATGAGGATATTTCCTTTTTCACAATAAGCCTCAATGTACTCCAAAATATCCCTTTACAGATTCCACGAAAACAGTGTTAGCAAACTGCTCCATGAAAATAAATGTGCAAATTGGTGGAATGATTTCACACATCACAACGAACTTCATCAGAAAGTTTTCTTCTAGCTTTCATCTGAGGATATTTCCTCTTTTATCAATGACCCAATGGACTCCCAAACATCTCCTTGCAGATGCAACAAAAACAGTGTTATCAGACTGCTCCATGAAAAGAAAATTGTAACTCTGTGAGCTCAATTCAAACATAACAATGAAGTTTTTCAGGAAGCATCTTTCTAGTTTTTATCTGAGGATATTTTCTTTGTCACCACAGGCTTCAATGCGATCCAAAATATCCCTTCACAGATTCCTCCAAAACAATGCTACCAAACTGCTCCAGGAAAAGGATGTTTTATCTCTGTGAGATGATTTCACAAATCACAAAGCAGTTTCTCAGAAAGCTTCTTTCTAGTTTTTATCTGATGATATTTCCTTTTTCACCATAGGCCTCGATGCACTCCCAAATATATCTATGTAGATTCACGAAAACAGTGTTAGCAAACTGCTCCATGAAAAGAAAGGTGTAACCCTGTGAGATGAAAAAACACACCACAAAGAACGTTCTCAGAAGGCTTTTTTCTAGTTTTTATCTGGGAATATTTCCTTTGTCACCATAGGCTTCAATGTGATTCAAAATATTCCTTCCCAATTTCCCCCAAAACAGTGCTACCAAACAGATCCATGAAAGGAATCATGTAACTCTGTGAGATGAATTTACGAATCAGAAGGCAATTTCTCAGAAATCTTCTTTCTAGTTTTTACATAAGGATATTTCCATTGTCACCATAAGCTTCAATGCACTCCAAAATATCCCTTTGTAGATTCCAAGAAAACAATGTTAATGAACTGATCAATGAAAAGAACAGTGTATCTCTGTTATATGAATTCACACTCATAAAGCAGTTTCTCAGAAAGCTTCTTTCTAGTTTTTATCTGAGGATATTTTCTTTTTCACCATAGGCCTCAATGCACTCGCATATATCCATTTGCAGATTCCATGAAAACAGTGTTAGCAATCTGCTCTATGAGGAGAATGGTGTAACACTCTGAGATAAATTCACACATCTCAAAGCAGTTTCTCAGAAAGCTTGTCTCTAGTTACGATCTGAGGATACTTCCTTTTTCACTGTAGGACACAATGTGCTACAAAATATCCCTCTGTAGATTCCACGATAACAGTGTTAGCGAACTGCTCCATGAAATGAAAGGTGCAACTCCGCGAGATGAATTCACACATCACAAAGAACTTTCTCAGAAACCTTCTTTCTAGTTTTTACCTAAGGATATTTCCTTTGTCACCGTTGGCTTCAATGAGATTCAATATGTCCTTCCTCAGATTCCACAAAAACAGTGCTAGCAAACTGATCCATGAAGAGAATCATGTAACTCTATGAGATGAATTAATACATCACAAAATGGTTTCTCAAAAAGCTTCTTTCTAGTTTTTATATGAGGATATTGCCTTTTTCACCATAAGCTTCAATGCACTCTGAAATAACCCTTTGCAGATTCCAAGAAAACAGTGTTAGGAAGCTGCTCAACGAAAAGAACAGTGTAACTCTGGGAGATGAATTCACACATCACAAAGCTGTTTCTCAAAAAGCTTGTTTCTAGTTTTTATCTAAGGATATTCCCTTTTCACCATATTCTTCAATGCACTCTGGAATAGCCGATCACAGATTCCATGAAAAAAGTGTTAGCAAACTTCTCAATGAAAATACTGGTGTAACTCTGTGAGAGAAATTCACACATCAAAAAGCAGTTTCTCAGAAAGCTTCTTTCTTGTTTCTATATGAGGTTATTTCCATTGTCTCCATAAGTTTCAATGCACTTCAAAACATCAGATTGCAGATTCCAAGAAAACAGTGTAAGCAAACTGCAAAATACAAAGAACACTGTAACTCTGTGAGATGAATTCACCCAACACATAGCTGTTTTTCAGAAAGCTTGTTTCTAGTGTTTCCCTGAGGATATTTCCCTTTTCACCATATTCCTCAATACACTCTGGAGTAGCCCATCTCAGATTCCAGGAAAAATGTATTAGTAAAATTCTAAATGAAAATACAGGTGTAACACTGTGAGTTGAATTCACACATCACAAAGTAGTTTTTCAGAAATCTTTTTCCTAGTTTTTATCTGAGGATATTTCCTTTGTCACCATAGGCTTCATTGCAATCCAAAATATCCCTTCTCAGATTCCCCAAAAACAGTGCTACAAAACTGTTCCATGAAAAGAATAGTGTAACACTGTGAGATGAATTCACCAATCATGAAGTAGTATCTCAGGAAGCTTCTTCCTAGTGTTTGTCTGAGGATATTTGCTTTTCCAACATTTGCCTCAGTGCCCTCGTGAATATACCTTTGCAGATTCCACGAAAAGAGTGTTAGCAAACTGCTCCATGAAAAGAAAGATGTAAATCTGTGAGTTGAATTCACACATCACAAAACAGTTTCTCAGAAATGTTCTTTTTGGTTTTTTCTGAAGCCTTTGTCACCATAGTCTTCAAAGCGACCCAAAATATCTCTACTCAGATTCCCCAAAAACAGTGCTATGAAACTGCTAAATGAAAAGAATGGTGCATCTCTGTGAGATGAATTCACAAACCACAAAGATGTTTCTCAGATAACTTCTTTCTAGATTTTGTCTGAGGATATTTCCTTTTTCACCATATTCCTCAATGGGTTCCTGAATATCCCTGCAGATTAAAAGAAAAAGTGTTAGCAAAATTCTCAATGAAAAGAACGGTGTAACTCTGTGAGATGATTTACGCATCACAACTAGATACTCAGAAATATTCCTTTTGGTTTTTGTCTCATGACATTTCCTTTGTCACCATAGGCTTTAATGTGCTCCCAATTATCCTATTACAGATTCCATGAAAGCAGTGTTTTGAGACTGCTTAAGGAAAAAACGGTGTAAATCTGTGAGATGAATTTACCCATCATAAAGCAGTTTCTCAGAAAGATTCTTTCTACTTATTATCTGAGGATATTTCCTTTTTCACTATATGAATCAATGTGCTCCCAAATATCCCTTTGCAGATTCCAAGAAAACAGTGCTAGCAAACGGCTCCTAGGAAAAAGTGGTGTGATTCTGTGAGATGAAATCACACATCACAAAGAACTTTCTCAGAAAACTTCTTTCTAGTTTTATCTGAGGATATTACAATTGACTGCAAAGCGATCCAAAATATCCTACTGTAGATACGATGAAAACAGTGATATTAAACTGCTCAATGAAAAGAATGGTGTAATGTTGTGAGATGAATCCAGACATCACAAAGAAGTTTCTCAGAAAGCTTCTTTCTAGTTTTATCTGAGGATATTTTCTTTGTCACCATTCTCTTCAACGCAGTTCAAAATATCCCTTCTCAGATTCCCCAAAAACAGTGCCACAAAAGTGCTCCATGAAAAGAAAGGTGTAACACTGTGAGATGAATTCACACATCACAATGAAATTTCTCAGAAAGCTTCTTCTAGTTTTGTCTGAGGATATTCCTTTTTCACCATATTCCTCAATGGGTTCCTGAATATCCCTGCAGATTAAAAGAAAAAGTGTTAGCAAAATTCTCAATGAAAAGAACGGTGTAACTCTGTGAGATTGATTTACGCATCACAACTAGATACTCAGAAATATTCCTTTTGGTTTTTGTCTCATGACATTTCCTTTGTCACCATAGGCTTTAATGTGCTCCCAATTATCCTATTACAGATTCCATGAAAGCAGTGTTTTGAGACTGCTTAAGGAAAAAACGGTGTAAATCTGTGAGATGAATTTACCCATCATAAAGCAGTTTCTCAGAAAGATTCTTTCTACTTATTATCTGAGGATATTTCCTTTTTCACTATATGAATCAATGTGCTCCCAAATATCCCTTTGCAGATTCCAAGAAAACAGTGCTAGCAAACGGCTCCTAGGAAAAAGTGGTGTGATTCTGTGAGATGAAATCACACATCACAAAGAACTTTCTCAGAAAACTTCTTTCTAGTTTTTATCTGAGGATATTTACAATTGACTGCAAAGCGATCCAAAATATCCTACTGTAGATACGATGAAAACAGTGATATTAAACTGCTCAATGAAAAGAATGGTGTAATGTTGTGAGATGAATCCAGACATCACAAAGAAGTTTCTCAGAAAGCTTCTTTCTAGTTTTTATCTGAGGATATTTTCTTTGTCACCATTCTCTTCAACGCAGTTCAAAATATCCCTTCTCAGATTCCCCAAAAACAGTGCCACAAAAGTGCTCCATGAAAAGAAAGGTGTAACACTGTGAGATGAATTCACACATCACAATGAAATTTCTCAGAAAGCTTCTTTCTAGTTTTATCTGAGGATATTTCCTTAGTCCCCATAGACTTCAATACAATCCAAAATATCCATTCTAGATTCTGCAAAAGCAGTGCTACCAAACTGCTCCACGAAAAGAATCATGAACTCTGTTAGATGAATTAAAACATCACAAAGCAGTTTCTCAGAATATTTCTTTTTAGTTTTCGTATGAGGATATTTCCTTTGTCAACATAAGCTTCAATGTGCTCCAAAATATCCCATTGCAGATTCCAAGAAAACTGTGTTAGCAAACTCCTCAATGAAAAGAACAGTGTAACTCGGTGAGATGAATTCTCACATTACAAAACAGTTTCTCAGAAAGCCTCTTTCTAGTTTTTATCTGAGGACATTTCTTTTGTCCCTATATTCTTCAGAGTGATCCAAAATATCCCTTCTCATATTACCCAGAAACAGTGATACCAAACTGATCCACAAAAAGAATCATGTAACTCCCTGAGATAAATTAACACTTCATAAACAGTTTCTCAGAGACTTCTTTTTCATTTTTCTGAGGATATTTCCTTTTTCACCAGAGACCACAATGCCCTTCCAAATATTCTTTCACAGATTTCACGAAAAGATTGTAAACAAACTGCTCCATGAATAGAAAAGTGTAACCTTATGAGGTGAATTCACACATCACAAAGAAGTTTCTCAGAAAGTTTCTTACTAGTTTTTATGTGAGGATTTTTTTCTTTCTCACTGTAGGCTTCAATGCAATTCAAAATATCCCTTCTCAGGTCCCCAAAAACAGTGCTACCAAACTGCTTCATGAAAAGAATGGTGTAACTCTGTGAGAAGGAGTCACACATCACAAGCAGTTTCTAAAAAAGCTTCTTTCTAGTTCTTATCTGAGGATATTTCCTGTTTTTACCATAAATCACAGTGTGCTCGAAAATATACCTCTGTAAATTCCACAAAAACAGGGCAGTGATAGCAAAGTGCTCCACAAAAAGAAACATGTAACTCTGTGAGTTGAATTAACATATCACAAAGCGGTTTCTCAGAAAGCTTCTTTCCAATTTTTATATGAGGATATTTCCTTTGTCATGATAGACTTCAATTTGATCCAAAATATCCTTTCTCAGATTCCCCAAAAACACTGCTAGCAAACTGATGCATGAAAATAATTGTGTAACTATAAGGGATCAATTAACACATCAAAAGTAGTTTCTCAGAAAGCTTCTGTCTAGTTTTTATATGATATTTTTAAATTTGTCACCATAAGCATGAGAGCACTCCGAAATATCCCATTGCAGATTCGAAGTAAACAGTGTGGGAAAACTACTCACTGAAAAGAACAGCGTAGCTCTGTGAGATGAATTTACACATTACAAAAGAGTTTCTAAGATAGTTTCTTTCTAGTTTTTCTCTGAGGGTATTTCCTTTATAACCATAGTCTCAATGCTCTGACAAATATCCCTTTTCAGATTCCATGAAAAGATTGTTAGCAAACTGCTCCATGAAAAGAAAGGTTTAACTCTGTGAGACGAATTCACACATCACAAAGAAGTTTCTCAGACAGATTCTTTCTAGTTTATACTTGAGGATATTCCCTTTGTCACCATAGGCTTCAATACAATCCAAAATATCCGTTCTCAGATTCCTCAAAAACAGTGCTATGAAACTGATCCATGAAAAGAATTGTGTAACTCTGTGAGATGAAATAACACACCACAAAGCAGTTTCACACAAAGCTTCTATCTAGTATTTTCCTGAGGATATTTTCTTTGTCAAAATAAGCTTCAATGGAATCCGATATATCCCATTGCAGATTCCAAGAAAACAGTGGTTGCAAACCGCTCAATGAGAAGAACAGTGTAACTCTGTGAGATTAATTCACACGTCACAAAGCAGTTACTCAGAAAGCTTCTTTCTAGTTATTATCTGAGGATATTTCCTTTTTCTCTATAGGCCTCAATGCTCTTTCAAATATCCCATTGCAGATTTCACGGCAACAGGGTTAGCAAACTGCTCCATGGAAAGAAAAGTTTAACTCCGTGAGAGGAAATCACACATCACAAAGAAGTTTCTCAGAAAGCTTCTTTGTAGTTTTTATCTGAGTATATTTTCCTTGTCACCATACTCTTTAATGCCATCTAAATATCCCTTCTCAGATTCCCCAAAAACAGTGTTACTGAACTGCTCCATGAAAAGAATGGTGTATCTATGTGAGACAAATTCATACATCACAAAGCTGTCTCTCAGAATTCTTCTTTCTAGTTTTTATCTGAGGATACTTCCTTTTTCACCATTGGCCTCAATGGGCTCCCAAATATCCCTTCACAGATTCCATGAAAACAGTGTTAGCAAACTGCTCCATGAAAGAAAAGGTGTAACTCCTTGAGATGATTCACATATTACAAAGGAACTTTCTCAGAAAACTTCTTTGTAGTTTTTATCTGAGGGCATTTCCTTTGTCACCGTAAACTTCAATGCATTCTGAAATATCCCATTGCAGATTCCAAGAAGACAGTGTAAGCAAACTGATCATTGAAAAGAACACTGTTACTCTGCAAGATGAATTCACCAATCACAAAGCAATTTCTCAGAAAGCTTCTTTTTGGTTTTTATCTGAGGATATTTCTTTTGTCACCATAGGCTTCAACACCCTACAAAATATCCTGTTGCAGATTCCACACAAACAGTGTTTGCAAACTGCTCCATGAAAAGAAAGATGTTATTCTGTGAGATGAATACACACATCACAAAGAAGTTTCTCAGAAACCTTCTTTCTGTTTTTTTCTGAGGATATTTCCTTTTTAACCATAGTTCTCAACTCACTCCCAGATAACACTGTGTAGATTCCTTAAAAACAGAGTTAAAAAACTGCTACATGAAAAGAAAGGTGTTCCTCTGTGTGATGAATACACACATGACAAATAAATTTCTCAGAAATCTTCCTTCTAGTTTTTATATGATTATATTTCCTTTGTCAGCATAGGCATCAATGCAACCCAAAATATCCCTTCTCAGATTCCCCAAAAACAGTGCTACCAAACTGCTCCATGAAAAAGAATCATGTAACTCTGTGAGACAAATTGAAAAATCACAAAGCAGTTTCTCAGAAAGCTTCTTTCTAGTTTTTGTCTGAGGGTATTTCCTTTTTCCCCATAGGCCTCAATGCACTCACGAATATCTCTTTGCATATTCCATGAAAATAGTGTTAGCAAACTACTAAATGAACAGAAAGGTGTAAATTTGTGAGGGTAATTCACACATCACAAAGCAGTTTCTCAGGGAGCTTCTTTTTGGTTTTTGTCTGAGGATATTTCCTTTGTCACCATAGGCTTCAATGCGCTTCCAAATATCCTTTTGCAGATTCCTCAAAAACAGTGTTACCATGCTGCTCCATGAAGAGAATGGTGTAACTCTGTGAAATGAATTCACACATCACAAACCTGTTTCTCAGTAAGCTTCTTAGTAGCTTTTATGTGAAGATATTTCCTTTTTCACCGTATTTCTCTGTGTATTCTGGAATATCCCATTGCAGATTCCAGGAAAAATGTGTTAGCAAACTTCTCAATGACAACAACAGTGTAACTCTGTGAGATGAATTGCCACATCCAAAGCAGTTTCACAGGAAGATGCTTTTTGGTTTTTATCTGAGGATATTTCCTTTATCACAATAGTCATCAATGTGCTCCCAAATATTCTATTGCACTTTCCAAGAAAACAGTGTTCTCAAAATGCTCAAGGAAAATAACTGTAATTCTGTGAGATGAATTCACACATTACAAAGCAGTTTCTCAGAAATCTTCTTTCTCATTTTTATCTGAGGGTATTTTCTTTTTCACTGTAGGCCTCAAAGTGCTCACAAATATCCTTTTACAGCTTCCATAAAAACAGTGGTAGCAATCTGCTCCATGAATGAAAGTGTTACACTGTGAGATGAAAACATACATCATAAAGAAGCTTTTCAGAAAGCTGATTTCTGCTTTTTATCTGAGGGTATTTCCTTTGTCACCATAGGCTTCAATGCGATCGAAAATATCCCTTCTCAGATTCCCAACAAACAGTGCTACAATACTGTTCCTTGAAAGGAATCACGTAATTCTGTGAGGTGAATTCACAAATCACAAAGCAGTTTCTCAGAAACCTTCTTTCTAGTTTTTCTCTGAGGATATTTCCTTTGTCACAGTAAACTTCAATGATCTCTGAAATATCCCATTGCAGATTCCAAGAAAAGAGTGTTAGCCAACTGCTCGATGATAGTAAAAGTGTAACTCTGTGAGATGAATTCACACATCACAAACCAGTTTCTGAGAAAGCTTCTTTCTAGTTTTTATCTGAGGATATTTCCTTTTTCACTAGGCTCAATGCTTTCCCAAATATCTCTTTGCAGATTCCAGGAATACAATGATAGCAAACTACTGCATGAAAGCAGAGGTGTAACACTGTGAGATGAATTCACACATCACAAAGAACTTTCTCAGAAAGCTTCTTTCTAGTTTTTATCAGAGGATATTTCCTTTGTCACCAAAGACTTGAATGAGATCCAAAATATTCCTTCTCAGATTCCCCACAAACATTGCTACCAAACTAGTCCATGAAAAGAATCTTGTAACTCTGTGAGATGAATTAACACATGGTAAAGCATTTAATCAGAAAGCTTCCTTCTAGTTGTTATATGAGCCTATTTCCTTTTACACCATAGGCTTCAAGGTGATCCAAAATATCCTTTTTCGGACAACACACAAAATAGTGAAGATAAAGTGCTCCCTCAACAGACACGTTAACTCTATGAGATGAATACCCACATCACAAAGGGGTTTCTGAGAAAGCTTGTCTCCAGTTTTTACCTGAAGTTATTTCCTTTTTCGCCATTGGACGCTATGTGCTCCAGAATATCCCTTTGCAGATTTCCCAAAGCAGTGTTACCAAACTGCTCAAAGAAAAGAAAGGTGTTACATGGTGAGATGAATTCACCCATCACAAGAAAGAAAGCTTCTTTCTTGTTTAAATCTAAGAATACTTCCTTTTTTTTTACCATAATATTCAATATGCTCCCATGAATCTCTTCTGAGACACTGCAAAAACAGTGATGCCAGAATGCTCAATCTACAAAAAGGCTAAATTCTCTGAGATGAATACAAACATCACAAAAATATTTCTCGAAAAGCTTCTCTCCAGTTTTTATCTGAAGTTTTTTCCTTTTTCTCTGTAGGGCTCAAGGAGCTCCTGAATATCACTTTGCAGATTCCACAAAAACAGTGCTACCAATGTGCTCAAAGAAAACTAAGGTGTAATTCAGTGTGATGAATTCACCCATCACAAAGAAATTTCACAGAAAGTTTGTATCTAGTTTTTATCTCAGGGTATTACCTTTTACACCATCGGCTTCATGCACTCCAAAATACCCCTTTGAAGACAGCACAAAAATAGTGCTACGAAACTGATCCATGAAAAGAATCATGTAACACTGTGAGACGAATTAATACATAACAAAGAGGTTTCTCAGATAGCTTCTTTCTAGATTTTATATGAGGATATTTCATTTGTCAACATAAGCTTCAATGTGCTCCGAAATATCCCATTTCAGATTCCAAAAAGACAGCGTTAGTAAACTGTTCAATGAAAAGAACAGTGTAACTCTGTGAGATGAATTCACACATCACAAAGAACTTTCTCAGAGAGCTTCTTTCTAGATTTTTTCTAAGGATATTTCCTTTGTCACCATAGGCTTGAATGCGATCCATAATATCCATTTGCAGATTCCCCAAAAACAGTGCTAGCAAACTTATCCAGTAAAAAGTCATGTAACTCTGTGAATTGAATTAACACATCACAAAGACGTTTCTCAGAAAGCTTCATTTTACTTTTTCTATGAGTATATTTCCTATGTCAACAAAAGCTTCAATGCACTCCGAAATATCCCATTGCAGGTTAAAAGGAAACAGTGTTAGCAAACTGCTCCATGGAAAGAACAGTGGCACACTGTGAGACGAATTCACACATCAAACACCAGTTTCCCAGAAAGTGTCTTTCTAGTTTTCACCTGAGGATATTTCTTTTTTCACCATAGGCCTTAATGTTCTCCCAAATATCACTTTGCAGATACGATGAAAAGAGTGTTAGAAAACTGCTCCATGGAAAGAAAGGTATAACTCTCTGTGATGAATTCACACATCACAAAGACGTTTCTAAGAAAGTTTCTTTCTAGTTTTTATCTGAGGATACTTCCTTTGTCACTGTAGGCTTCAATGCAATCCCAAATATCCCTTCACAGATGCCCCAAAAACAGTGCTACAAAACTGCTGCATGAACAGAAAGGTGTAACTGTGTGAGATGAAACAACACACCACAAAGCAGTTTCTCAGAAAGCTTGTTTCTAGTTTTTGTCTTAGGATATTTCCTTTGTCCGCATAAAGTTCAATGCTCTCCAAAATATGCCATTGCAGATTCCAACAAAAGAGTGTTAGCAAACTGCTCAATGAAAAGAACAGTGTAACTCCATGAGATGAATTCAGAAATCACAAAGCAGTATCTCAGAAATCTTCCTTTTGCTTTTTATCTGAGGATATTTCCATTGCCGACTTACACTTAAATGAGCTCCCAAATATCCTGTTGCAGATTCCACAAAAACAGTGTTATCAAGCTGCTCCATGAAAAGAATAGTGTAACTCTGTGACAAAGGAAATACACTACTTCCAAAGCACTCCAAAATATCAAAAACTATCAAAAACTACTTTCAATGCAATCCAAAATATGCCTTCTCAGATTCCTCAAAAATAGTGTTGCCAAATGATCCGTAAAAACAATCGTGTAACACTGTGAGGTGAATTAACACATCACAAAGTCGTTTCTCAGAATGCTTCTTTCTCGTTTTTATCTGAGAATATTTCCTTTTTCACTCTATGTTTCAATGTGCTCACAAATATCCCTTTGCAGATTTCATGAAAACAGTGTTAGAAAACTGCTCCATATAAAGAAAGAAAGGTGTAACTCTGTGAGATGAATTCACACATCACAAAGCAGTTGATCAGAGAGCGTCTTTTTGGTTTTTATCTGAGTATATTTCCTTTGTCACCATAGGCTTCAATCTGCTACCAAATATCTTATTGAAGATTCCACGAAAACAGTGCTATCAAAGTGCTCAATGTAAGAAAGGTGTAATTATGTGAGATAATTCACACATCACAAAGCAGTTTCTCAGAAAGCTTCTTTCTCGTTTTTTTCTGATGGTATTTCCCTTTTCATTATAGGCCTCAAAGCACTCCCAAATATCCCTATGCAGATTCCACAAAAGCAACGTTAGCAAACTGATTCATGAAAAGAAATGTGTACCTTGGTGTGATGAATTCACACATCACAAAGTAGTTTCTCAGAATGATTCTTTCTAGTTGTTATCTGAGGATATTTCCTTTATCACCATAGGCTTCAATGTGCTCCCAAATATCCTATTGCAGATTCCACGTAAACAGTGTTAACACACTGTTCCAAGAAAAGAACAGTGTAACTCTATGAGATGAATTCACACATCACAAAGTAGTTTCTGAGAATGATTCTAGTTGTTATCTGATGATATTTCCTTTTTCACTCTAGGCCTCAATGCACTACCAAATATCCCTTTGTAGATTCCTCCAAAACAGTGTTAGCAAACTGTTCCATGAAAAGAAACTTGTAAATCTGTGAGATGATTTCAAACATCACAAGGAACTCTCTCATAAGCTTCCTTCTAGCTTTTATCTGAGGATATTTCTTTGTCACCAGAGTCTTCAATGCAATCAAAAATATCCTTTCTCAGATTCCTCAAAAACAGTGCTACAAATCTTATCCATGAAAAGAATTGTGTAACTCTCTGGGATGAAGTGACCAATTACAAAATGGTTTCTCAGAAAGTTTCTTTCTAGTTTCTATATAAGGATAGTTTCTTTGTCAGCATAAGCTGCAATGCACTCTGAAATATCCCATTGGAGATTCCAAGAAAACAGTGTTAGCAAACTTACCTATGAAAAGAACAGTGTAACTCTGTGAGATGGATTCACATATCAAAAAGCAGTTTCTCAGAAAGCTTCTTTCTCGTTTTAATTGGAGGATATTTCCTTTGTCACCATAAGGTTCATGGTGCTAAGAAATATCCCATTGCAGATTTCAAGGAAACAGTGTTAGCAAACTGATCAATGAAAAGAACACTGTAACTCTGAGTTGAATTCACACATCACAATGCAGTTTCTCAGAACGTTTCTTTTCAGTTTTCATCTGAGGATATATCCTTTTTCACCATAGCCCTCAATGCACTCCCAAATATCCCTTTGCAGATCCCACGACAACAGTGTTAGCAAACTGCCCCATGAAAAACAAGGTGTTTCCCTGTGAGATGAATTCACACATCACAAAGAACTTTCTCAGAAAGCTTCCTTCTAGTTTTTATCTGAAGATAATTTCTTAGCCACCACAGGCTTCAATGCGATCCAAAATATCCCTTCTAATATTCCCCAAAAAACAGGGCTACCAAATTGATCTATGAAAAGAATCGTGTAACTCTGTGAGATGAATTAACACATCAAAAAGCAGTTTCTCAATATGCTTCTTTCTGGTGTTTATATGAGGATATTTCCTTTCTCAATATAAGCTTCAATATGCTCAGAAATATCCCATTGCAGAATCCAAGAAAAAAGTGTAAGCAAACTGCTAAATGAAAAGAACAGTGTAAGTCTGTGAAGTATCACAAAGCAGTTGCTCTGAAGATTCTTTCTACCTTCTTATCTGAGAATATTTCTCTTTCACCATAGGCCTCAATGCACTCCAATATATCCCTTTGCAGATTCCACAAAAACAGTGTTAGCAAACTGCTCAATTAAAAGAACAGTGTAACTCTGCAAGATGAATTCACACATTACAAGAAGTTTCTCAGAAAGCTTCTTTCTAGCTTAAATCTGAGGATATTCCATTTGTCATCATAGGCTTCAATGTGATCCAAAATATCCCTTCTCAGATTCCCAAAAAATAGTGCTACCAACTTGATCTATGAAAAGAATCGTGTAACTCTGTGAGATGAATTAACACGTCACAAAGCAGTATCACAGAAATCTTCTTTCTAGTTTTTAAATGAGGATATTTCCTTTTCCACCATAAGATACAATGCACTCTAAAGTATACATTCTAAGACACCAGAAAAAGAGTAATGCCAAAGTGTTCCCTCAACTGAATCACTTAGCTCTATTAGATGAATGCACACATCACAAAGGGGTTTCTCCAAAATCTTCTCTCCTGTCTTAGCTGAAGAATTTTCTTTTGTTTCCTTAGGCCTCTATGCAGTCTCAAATATCCCTCTGCAGATTCCACAAAAACAGTGCTAACAAACTGCTCCATGAAAAGAATCATGTGATGCTGTGAGATAAATTGATCCATCACAAAGTAGTTTCTCAGGAAGTTTCTTTCCAGTTTTTATCTGAGGATATTTCCTTTTCCACCATAGGCTTCAATGCACTCCCAAATATCCCTTCTCAGACACCACAAAAACAGTGATGCCAAAGTGCTCCCTCAACAGAAACGTTTAGCTCTATGAGATGAATGCATTACTCACAAAGGAGTTTCTCAGAAAGCTTCTCTCCAGTTTTTACCTGAAGATATTTATTTTTTTTGCCATTTGAATCTCTGAGCTCCTGAATATCCCTTTGCAGATTCCACAAAAACAGTGTTAGCAATCTGCTCAATGAAAAGAAAGGTTTAACTCCATGAGATGAATTCACACGTCACAAAACAGTTTCTCAGAAAGCTTCTTTCTAGTTTAAATCTGAGTACATTTCCTTTTTCACCATAGGTGTCAATGTACTCCAAAGTAACTCCTCTCAGATACCACAAAAACAGTGATGATGAACTACTCAATCAATAAAAATTTTAAACTCTATAAGATGAATATACACATCACAAAACAATTACTCAAAAAGCTTCTCTCCAGTTTTCATCCGAAATTATTTCCTTTTTCACCATAGGCCTCTTGGAGCTCCCAAATATCCCTTTGCAGATTCCATGAAAACAGTGCTACCAAACTGCTCAAAGAAAACAATCGTGTAATTCTATGTGATGAATTCACCCATCCTGAAGAAATTTCTCAGAAAGCTTCTTTCTAGTTTTTATCTCAGGATATTTCCTTTTCCAGCATCAGCTTCCATGCACTCCCAAATATCACTTCTCAGACACCACAAAAACAGTGATGCCAAACTGCTCTCTCAACAGAAAGCTTGACCTCTATGAGATTAATGCACACATCACAAATGAGTTATCAGAAATGTTCTCTCCCGTTTTTACCTGTAGATATCTCCTTTTTCATCATTGGCCTCTATCTGCTCCCTAATATCCCTTGTGTATTCCACAAAAAGAGTGCTAACAAACAGTTCAGTGAAAAGAAAGCTTTAACTCTGTGAGATGAATTCGCCCATCACAAAAGAGTCTCCCAGAAAGCTTTATTCTAATTTTTATCTGAGGGTATTTCCTTTTTTGCCATAGGTCTCAAAGCACTCCCAAATATCCCCTTGCAGACTCCTCAAAAACAGTGTTTACAAACTGCTCCATGAAAAGTAAGGTGTAACTCTGTGAGATGAATACACACATCACAAAGAACTACTCAGAATGCTTCTTTCTAGTTTTTATCTGAGGATATTTGCTTTGTCACCATAGGTTTCAATGTGATCCAAAATATTATATCTCAGATGCACCGAAAACACTGCTACCAAACTGCTCCATGAAAGCAATCGTGTAACTTTGTGAGATGAATTATCACATCTGAAAGCAGCTTCTCAGAAAGCTTCTTTCTAGTTTTTATATGAGGATATTTACTTTGTCACTATAAGCTTCAAAGCACTCACAAATATCAGATTTCAGATTCCAGGAAAACAGTGCAAGTAAACTGCTCAATGCAAAGAACACTACAACTCTTTGAGATGAATTCACACATCACAAAGCAGTTTCTCAGAAAGCTTCTTTCTAGTTCTTGTCTGAGGATATTTCATTTGTCACCATAAGCTTCAATGTGCTCTGAAATACTCCATTGCATGAAAACAGTGTTAGCAAACTGCTCAATGAAAAGAACAGTGTAACACTGTGTGATGAATTCACACATCACAAAGAAGTTTCACGGAAAGCTTCTTTTTGGTTTTTATCGGAGGATATTTCCTTTGCCAACATAGGCTTCAAAGTCCCCCCAAATATCCTATTGCAGATTCCACGAAAACAGTGTTATCAAAATGCTCAATGAAAAGGAGGGTGTAACTTTGTGAGATGAATTCACTCGTCATAAAGAACTTTCTCAGAAAGCTTTTTCTAGTTTTTATCTGAGGATATTTACTTTGTCACCATATTTCTCATTGCACTCCTGAATATCCAATCACGGCTTCCAAAAAAAGGGTTAGCAAACTTCTCAATAAAAATAATGGTGTAACTTTGTGAGATGAATTCACAAATCACAAAGCAGTTTCTCAGAAAGCTTCCTTCTAGTTTTCGTTTGAAGATAATTACTTTTTCTGCATTTGCCTGAAGGCACTCTTGAATATTCCTTTGAGATTCTATGAAAATAGTGTTAGCAAACTGCTCCTTGAAAAGAAAAGTGTAACTCTGTGAGATGAATTCACCCATCACAAACAGTTTCTCAGAAAGCTTCTGTCTAGTTTTTATCTGAGGATATTTCCTTTTTCACCATAGACCTCAAAGCACTCACAAATATCCCTTTGTAGATGCCAAGAAAACAGAGTTATCCAACTGCTCAATGAAAAGAACAGTGAAATTCTGTAAGATGAATTCACACATCAAAAACTGTTTCTCAGAAGGCTTTATTCTATTTTTTATCTGAGGAGAATTCATTTTTCACTATAGGCATCAATGCGCTCCGGAATATATCATTGCAGATTCCATGAAAGCAGTGTTAACAAACTGCTCCTTTCACCATAGGCTTCAATGTGATCCAAAATATCCCTTCTCAGATTCCCAAAAACAGTGCTACCAAACCACTCCATGAACAGAATGCTGTAACTCTGTGAGATGAATTCACACATCAAAAACTGTTTCTCAGAAGGCTTCTTTCTAGTTTTTATCTGACGATATTTCTTTTTTCACCTTATTCCTCAATGTGCTCCCAAATATCCCATCACATATTAAAAAAAAAATGTGTTAGAAAACTTCTCAATGAAAAGAATGGTGTAACTCTGTGACATGAATTCACACATCACAAGAACTGTCTCAGACAGTTTATTCTAGATTTTATCTGAGGATATTTTCTTTGTCACCATAAGGTTCAATGTGATCCAAAATATCCCTTCTCAGATTCCCCAAAAAGAGTGCTACAAAACTGCTCCATGAAAAGAATCATGTAACTCTGTGAGATGATTCACTCGTCATAAAGAACTTTCTCAGAAAGCTTTTTCTAGTTTTTATCTGAGGATATTTACTTTGTCCCATATTTCTCATTGCACTCCTGAATATCCAATCACGGCTTCCAAAAAAAGGGTTAGCAAACTTCTCAATAAAAATAATGGTGTAACTTTGTGAGATGAATTCACAAATCACAAGCAGTTTCTCAGAAAGCTTCCTTCTAGTTTTCGTTTGAATAATTACTTTTTCTGCTTTGCCTGAAGGCACTCTTGAATATTCCTTTGAGATTCTATGAAAATAGTGTTAGCAAACTGCTCCTTGAAAAGAAAAGTGTAACTCTGTGAGATGAATTCACCCATCACAAACAGTTTCTCAGAAAGCTTCTGTCTAGTTTTTATCTGAGGATATTTCCTTTTTCACCATAGACCTCAAAGCACTCACAAATATCCCTTTGTAGATGCCAAGAAAACAGAGTTATCCAACTGCTCAATGAAAAGAACAGTGAAATTCTGTAAGATGAATTCACACATCAAAAACTGTTTCTCAGAAGGCTTTATTCTATTTTTTATCTGAGGAGAATTCATTTTTCACTATAGGCATCAATGCGCTCCGGAATATATCATTGCAGATTCCATGAAAGCAGTGTTAACAAACTGCTCCTTTCACCATAGGCTTCAATGTGATCCAAAATATCCCTTCTCAGATTTCCCAAAAACAGTGCTACCAAACCACTCCATGAACAGAATGCTGTAACTCTGTGAGATAAATTCACACATCACAAAACTGTTTCTCAGAAGGCTTCTTTCTAGTTTTTATCTGACGATATTTCTTTTTTCACCTTATTCCTCAATGTGCTCCCAAATATCCCATCACATATTAAAAAAAAAATGTGTTAGAAAACTTCTCAATGAAAAGAATGGTGTAACTCTGTGACATGAATTCACACATCACAAAGAACTGTCTCAGACAGTTTATTTCTAGATTTTATCTGAGGATATTTTCTTTGTCACCATAAGGTTCAATGTGATCCAAAATATCCCTTCTCAGATTCCCCAAAAAGAGTGCTACCAAACTGCTCCATGAAAAGAATCATGTAACTCTGTGAGATGAATTCACAAATCAAAATGCAGTTTCTCAGAAAGCTCCTTTCAATTTTTTTTCTGAGGATAATTCCTTTTTCACCATTTGCCTGAAGGCACTGGTGAATATCTCTTTGAAGATTCTACAAAAATAGTGTTAGCAAACTACTCCATGAAAACAAAAGTGTCCTTCTGTGAGATGAATTCACCCATCACAAAGTAGTTTCTCACAAAGCATTTTTCTAGATTTTATCTGAGGATATTTCCGTTTTCACTATAGGATTCAATGTGCTCCCCAAAAACTCTCAGACACCACAAAAACAGTGATGCCAAACTGCTCAATCAACAGAAAGGTTACACTCTATGAAATGAATACACACACCACAAAAATGTTTCTTGAAAAGTTTCTTTCTAGTTTTTATCTGAAGCTATTTCCTTTTCAAATGTACGACTCCAGAAGCTTCTGAATATCCCTTTGCAGATTCCATAAAAACAGTGCTACCAAACTGCTCAAAGAAAATCAAGGTGTAACTCTGTTGATGAATTCACCCATCACAAAGAAATTTCTCAGAGAGCTTCTTTCTAGTTGTTATCTCAGGATATTTCCTTTTCCACCACCGGCTTCCATGCACTCCCAAATATCCCTTCACAGACACCACAAAAACAGTGATGGCAAACTACTCTCTCAACAGAAAGCTTTACCTCTATGAGATGAATGCACACATCACGAGGAAGTTATCAGAGACATTCTTTCCAGTTTTTACCTGAAGATATTTCCTTTCTCAACATTGGCCACTCTCTGCTCCCGAATATCCTTTTGCATTTTCCACGAAACACTGTTAACAAATTGCTCAATGAAAAGAAAGATATAACTCCGTGAGATGAAAACACCCATTACAAAATAGTCTCTCAGAAAGCTTCTTTCTATTTTTGATCTGTGCATATTTACTTTTCCACCGTCAGCCTCAATGCACTCCCAAATATCCCTTGAGACAATGCAAAAACAGTGATGCCCAAAAGATAAATTAACAAAATGATTTATCTCTCTGAGGTGAATACACACATCACAAAACAATTTCTCAAAATCTTTCTCTCCAGTTTTTATCTGCAGATATTTCCTTTTTCACCAAAGGCCTCTATGAACTCGGGAATATCCCTTTGTAGATTCCCCAAAAACAGTGCTACCAAACCTACCAAACTGCTCAATGAAAACAAAGGTGTAACTCTTTGAGATGAATTCAACCAACCATCACAAAGCAATTTCTCAGAAAGCTTCTTTAGAGTTTTTACCGGAGGATATTTCCTTTTTCACCATGGACCTCAAGGCACTCCCAAATATCCTTTTGCAGATTCCAGGAAAGCAGTGTTAGCAAACTGCTCCATGAAAAGAGAGGTGTAACTCTGTGAGATGAATTCACACATCACAAAGCAATTTCTCGAAAACCTTCTTTATAGTTTTTATCTGAGGATATTTCCTTTTTCACCATAGGCCTCAAAGTGCTCCCAAATATCCTTTTGCAGATTAGAGGAAAGCAGTGTTAGCAAACTGCTCCATGAAAAGAAAGGTATAACTCTGTGAGATGAATTCACACATCACAAAGAACTTTCTCAGAAACCTTCTTTCTAGCTTTTATCTGAGGATACTTCCTTTGTCACCATAGGCTTCCATGCGATCCAAAATATACCTTCTCAGATTCCCCAAAAACAGAGCTGTCAAACTGATCCGTGAAAAGAATCATGTAACTCTGTGCAATGAATTCACAAATCACAAAACAGTTTCTCAGAATGTTTCTTTCTAGTTTTTGTCTGAGGATATTTACTTTTTCACAATAAGCTTCAAATCGCTCTGAAATATCCCATCATAGATTCCAAGAAACAGTGTGAGCAAACAGCTCAATGAAAAGAAAAGAGTAACTCTGTGACTTGACTGCACACATCAGAAAGCAGTTTCTCAGAAAGCTTCCTTTGGTATTTCTATGGGGATACTCCCTTTGTCACCGTAGGCTTCAATGTACTCAGAAATATCCTTTTGCAGACTCCACAAAAACAGTATAATCAAATGGCTCAAAAAAAAAAAAAAGAACGGTGTAGCTCTGTGAGATGAATTTACCTATTACAAAGCAGTTTCTCAGAAAGCTTCTTTCTAGATTTAATCTGAGGATATTTCTTTTTCACCATAGGCCTCAAAGCACTCCCAAATGTCCTTTGCAGATTCCATGAAAACAGTGTTAGCAAACTGCTCTGTGAAAAGAAAGGTGTAACTCTATGGGATGAATTCACACATCACAAAGAACTTTCTCAGAAAGCTTCCCTCTCGTTTTTATCTGAGGATATTTCCAATGTCACCATAAGCTTTAATGCTCCAAAATATCCCATTGCAGATTAAAAAAAAATAGTGTTTGCAAACCGCTCAATGAAAAGAACTGTGTAACTCTGTGAGATGAATTGACACAACACAAAGCAGTTTCTCAGAAACCTTCTTTTTGGTTTTTATCTGAGGATATTTCCTTTGTTTCCATAGACATCAATGTGCTCCAAAATATCCTATTATAGATTCCATGAAAAAAGTGTTATAAAACTGCTCAATGGAAAGGACGGTGTAGCTCCATGAGACAAATTCACAAATCACAATTCAGTTTCTCAGAAAGCTTCTTTCTAGTTTTTTTCTGAGGATATTTACTTTGTCATCATAACCTTCATTGCGATCCAAAATATCCCTTCTCAAATGTCCCAAAAACAGTGCTACAAAACTGATCCATGAAAAGAATCATGTTGCACTGTGAGATGAATTAACACATCACAAAGCGATTTCTCAGAAAGCTTCCTTCTATTTTTTATATGAGGATATTTCCTTTCTCACCATAAGCTTCAATGCACTCCAAAATATTCCATTGCAGAACACAAGAAAACAATGTTAGCAAACTGCTCAATGAAAAGAAAGGTATAACTCTGTGCAATGAATGCACACATAACAAAGCAGTTTCTCAGAATTCTTCTTTCTAATTTTTATCTGAGGATATTTAGCTTTTCACCATTAGCCTCAAAGCACTCCCAAATATTCCTTTTACAGATTCCATGAGAACAGTGTTTACAAACTCCTCCATGAAAAGTAAGGTGTAACTCTATGAGTTGAATTCACACATCACAAAGAACTTTCTCAAAAACCTTCTTTCTAGTTTTTATCCGAGAATGTTTCCTTTGTCACCATAGGCTTAAATGCCATCCAAAATATCCCTTCTCAGATTCACCAAAAACAGTGCTACAAAACTGATCCATGAAAAGAATCATGTTGCACTGTGAGATGAATTAACACATCACAAAGCGATTTCTCAGAAGCTTCCTTCTATTTTTTATATGAGGATATTTCCTTTCTCACCATAAGCTTCAATGCACTCCAAAATATTCCATTGCAGAACACAAGAAAACAATGTTAGCAAACTGCTCAATGAAAAGAAAGGTATAACTCTGTGCATGAATGCACACATAACAAAGCAGTTCTCAGAATTCTTCTTTCTAATTTTTATCTGAGGATATTTAGCTTTTCACCATTAGCCTCAAAGCACTCCCAAATATTCCTTTTACAGATTCCATGAGAACAGTGTTTACAAACTCCTCCATGAAAAGTAAGGTGTAACTCTATGAGTTGAATTCACACATCACAAAGAACTTTCTCAAAAACCTTCTTTCTAGTTTTTATCCGAGAATGTTTCCTTTGTCACCATAGGCTTAAATGCCATCCAAAATATCCCTTCTCAGATTCACCAAAAACAGTGCTACCACACTGCTCCATGAAAAGAATCATGTAACTGCGTGAGACGAATTAAAACATCACACAGCAATTTGTCAGAAAGCTTCCTTCTAGTTTTTATGTGAGGATATTTCCATTGTCACCATAAGCTTCAATGTGCTCCAAAATATCAGATTGCAGATTACAAGAAAACAGTGTAAGCAAACTGCTCAATGCAAAGAACAGTGTAGCTCTGTGAGATGAATTCACACATCACAAAGAACTTTCTCAGAAAGCTTCTTTCTAGATTTTATCTGAGGATATTCTCTTTTTCACTATAGGCATTAAAGCGCTCCAGAATATCCCATTGCAGACTCCATGAAAACAGTGTTAGCAAGCTGCTCCAGGAAAAGAAAGGTGTAACTATGTGGTACGAATTCACACATCACAAAGAACTTTCTCAGAAACTTTCTTTCTAGATTTTAACTAAGGATATGTCCTTTGTCACCATAGACTTCAATGTGATCCAATATATCCCTTCTCAGAATCCCCAAAAACAGTGCCACCAAACAGCACCATGAAAAGAATCACATAACTCTGTGAGATGAATACACAAATCACAAGCCATTTTTCAGAATGCTTCTTTATCTTTTTTTGTAGAATGTTTCCTTTCTCACCATTAGCCATAAGGTGCTTGTGAATATCCCTTTGCAGATACCATGAATTTAGTGTTGGCAAATTGTTCCATGAAAAGACAGGTATAAATTGGTGAGGTGAATTCACACATCATAAAGCAGTTTCTGAGATAAGTTCTTTTTGGTTTTTGTCAGAATATATTTCCTTTGTCACCATAAGCTTCAATGCATTCCAAAATATCCTATTGCAGATTCCACGAAAACAGTGTTATCAAACTGCTGAATGAAAACAACAGTGTAACTCTGTGAGATGAATTCACACTTCTTAAAGTAGTTTCTCAGAAAGCTTACTTCTATATTTTATCTGAAGATACTTCAGCAAAGGCTTCAATGCACGCCAAAATATCACTTCTCAGATTCCCCAAAAAGAGTGCTACCGAACTGTTCATTGAAAAGTATGGCGTAACTCTGTGAGATGAGTTCACATATCACAAAAATGTTTCACAGAAAAACTCTTTCCAGTTTTTATCTGAGGATATTTCCTTTTTCTCCATATTCCTCAAAGTGCTCCTGAATATCCCATTGCAGAATAAATGAAAAAAGTGTTAACAAACTTCTCAATGAAGAGAATGGTGTAACTCTGTGAGATGAATTCACACATCACAAAGCAGTTTCATAGAAAGCTTCTTTGTAGTTTTCATCTGAGGATATTTCCTTTTTCACTATAAGCCTCAACGTGCTCTGAAATATTCCATTGCAGATTCCAAGAATACAGTGTTAGCAAACTGCTCAATGAAATAAACAGTGTAACTCTGTGAGATGAATTTTCACATCACAAAGCAGTTTCTCAGAAAGCTTCTTCCTAGTTTTCATCTCAGGATATTTCCTTTTCCACCATAGCCTCAATGCGATCCAAATATTAGTTCTCAGATTCCCCATAAACCGTGTTACCAAGTTGTTTTATGAGGAGAAAGGTGTAACTCTTTACGGTGAAGTCACACATCACAAAACGTTCTCAGAAAGTTCCATTGTGATCATAGGCTTCAATGTGATCCAAAATGTTCCTTCTCAGATTCACAAAAAACAGTGCTGCCAAACTGTTTCATGAATAGAATCACGTAGATCTGTGAGATGAATTCAGAAATCTCAAAGTGATTTCTCAGAAAGCTTCTTTCTAGTTTTTGTCTGAGGATATTTCCTTTGTCAACTTAGGCTTCAATGCACTCCGAAATATCCCATTGGAGATTCCAAGAAAAGAGTGTTAGCAAACTGCTCAATGAAAAGAACAGTGTACCTCTGTGAGATGAATTCACACATCACAAAGCAGTTTCTCAGAAAGCTTCTTTCTGGATTTTATCTGTGGATATTTCCTTTTTCACCATAGGCTTCCATGCGCTCCCAAATATCCCTTTGCAGATCCCACGAAAGCAGTCTAACAAATTGTTCCATGAAAAGGAAGGGATACCTCTCTGAGGTGAATTCACACATTACAAAGAAGTTTCTCAGAAAGCTTCCTTCTCGTTTTTATCTGAGGATATTTCCTTTCTGACCATGGCTTCAAAGTAATTCAAAATATCCCTTCACAGATTCCACAAAAACAGTGCAACCAAACCGCTCCATGAAAAGAAAGGTGTAGCATTGTGAGATGAATTCACACATCACAAAGTAGTTTCTCAGAATGCTTCTTTCTAGTTTTTATCTGAGGATATTTCTTTTGTCACCATAAGTTTCAAGTTGCTCTGAAATATCCCATTGCAGATTCCAAGAATACAGTGTGAGCAAACTACTCAATAAAAAGAACAGTGCAAATCTGTGTGATGAATTCACACATCAGAAAGCAGCTTATTGGAAAGCTTCTTTTTGGTTTTTATCTCAGGATATTTCCTTTGTCACCGTAGGCTACAAGCCACCACCCACCCCCCAAATCCCTTTGCAGATTACACAAAAGCAGTGTTAGCAAACTGCTACAAGAATAGCATTGTGTAACTCTGTGAGATGAATTCACACATCACAAAGAACTTTCTCAGAAAGCTTCCTTCTCGTTTTTATCTGAGGATATTTGCTTTGACACCATAGGCTTCAATGCCGTCCAAATTATCCCTTCTCAGATTCCCCAAAAATATTGCTACCAGACTGCAACATGAAAAGCATAGTATAACTCTCAGATGAATTAGGGCATCACAAAGCGGTTTCTCAGAAAGCTTCTTTCTAGTTTTTATATGAGGATATTTCATTTGTCACCATAAGATTCAATGTGCTCTGAAATATCCCAGTGCAGACTCCAAGAACACAGTGTTATCAAACTGCTCATTGAAAAGAACACTGTAACTCAGTGAGATGAATTCACACATCACAAAGCAGGTTCCCAGAATGATTCTTTCTAGTTTTTATCTGAGGATAAAAACTTTTCCACCTTAGGCCTCAATGTGCTCCCAAATATACCTTTGCAGATTCCACGAAAACAGTCTTAGCAAACTGATAAATGAAAAGAAAGTGTAACTCTCTGAGTTGAATTCACAGATCACAAAGAAGTTTCTCAGAAAACTTAATTCTAGTTTTATCTGAGGATATTTCCATTATCTCCTTAAGCTTCAATGCAATCCAAAATATCAATTCTCAGAATCCCCAAAAACAGTGGTACCAAACTGTTCCGTGAAAACAATCGTGTAACTCTGTCAGATGATTTCACAAATCACAAAGCAGTTTCTCAGAAAGCTTCTTTCCAGTTTTTGTCTGAGGATATTTCCTTTGTCACCATGAGCTTCAATGTGCTCTGAAATATCCCCTCGCAGATTCCAAGAATACAGTGTGAACAAACTGCTCAATGAAAACAACAGTGTTACTCTGTGATATGAATTTACATATCACAAAGAAGCTTATCAGAAATCTTCTATTTGGTTTTTATCTCATTATATTTCCTTTATCGCCGTAGGCTTTAATGTGCTCCCAAACATCCTATTGCAGATACCACGAAAACAGTGTTATCAAATTGCTTAATGAAAAGAATGATGTAAGTCTGTGAGATAATTTCACACATCACAAAGCAGTTTCTCAAAAACCTTCTTTCTAGTTTTTTTCTGAGGATATTTACTTTGTCACCATAGGCTCCAAGGTGCTCCCTTATATCCCTTTGCAGATTCCATGAAAACAGTGTTACCAAACTGTTCCAATAAAAGAATCGTGTATCTCTGTGAGGTGAATTCACACATTGCAAAGCAGTTTCTCAGAAACCTTCTTTCTAGTTTTTATCCGAGGATACTTCCTTTATCACCATAGGTTTCAATGCAATTCAAAATATCCCTTCCCCAATTCACCAAAAACAGAGCAACCAAACTGCTCTATGAAAAAAAAAAAGGTGTACCTCTGTGAGATGAATTCGCACATCACAAAGAAGTTCCTCAGAAAGCTTCTTTCTACATATTATCTGAGGATATATCCTTTGTCACCATAGGCTTCGATGCGATTCAAAATATCCATTCTCAGATCTCCAAAATACTGCTACCAAACTTCTCTATGAAAAGAAAAGTGTAACTCTGTGAAATGAATTCATAAATCACAAAGCAGTTTCTCAGAAAGCTTCTTTCAAGTTTTTGTCTGAGAATATTTCCTTTTTCACCAAAAGCTTCAATGTGCTCTGCAATAACTCATTCCAGATTCCAAAATACAGTGTGAGCAAACTGCTCAGTGAAAAGAACAGTGTAACCCTGTGAGATAAATTCACATATCACAAAGCAGCTTATCAGAAAGCTTATTTTTCATTTTTATCTCAGGATATTCCCTTTGTCACTGTAGCCTTCATTGCGATCCAAAATATCCCTTCTCAGATTCCCCAAACACTTTGCTACCATAAAGATACATGAAATGAATCATGTAACTCCATGAGGCGAATTTACACATGAGAAATTATTTCCTCAGAAAAATTGTTTCTAGTTTTTATATGAGAGTATTTCGTTTGTAACCTTAAGATTCAATGCACTCAGAAATATTCATTTGCAGATTCCACAAAAACTTTGTTAGCAATCTGCTCAATGAAAAAAAGAGATGTAACTCTGTGAGATGAATTCACAAATCACCAAGCAGTTTCTCAGAAAGTTTCTTTCTAGTTTTTGTCTAAGGATATTTCCATCGTCACCATTAACTTCAGTGTGCTCTGAAATATCCCATTGCAGATTCCTTGAACACAGTGTTAGCAAACTGCTCCAAGAAAAGAATCATGTAACTCTGTGAGATGAATTCACACATCACAAAGTGGTTTCCTAAAAAGCTTCTTTCTAGTTTTTATCATATTATGTTTATTTTGTCACTGTAGAATTCAAGGCATTTCAAAATATCCTTCTCATATTCCCCAAAAACACTGCTACCAAAAGTGCTCCATGAAAAGAGTCATGCAAATCTGTGTGATGACTTCACAAATCACAAAGCAGTTGCTCAGAAATCTTTCTGGTTTTTGTCTGAGGATATTTCCTTTGTCACCATAAACTTCAATGCACTCTGAAATATCACATTGCAGATTCCAAGAACACAGTGTTAGTAAACTGCTCTGAGAAATGGGCAGTGTAACTCTGTGAGATGACGTCACACATCACAAAGCAGTTTCTCAGAAAGCTTCTTTTTGTTTTTTATCTGAAGGTATTTACTTTTTCACTCTAGGCCTCAATGTGCTCCCAAATATCCCTTTGCAGATTCCACAAAAACAGTGTTAGTAAATTGCTCAATGAAAAGAGTGGTGTATCTCTGTGAGATGAATTCACACATCACAAAGCAGTTTCTCAGAAAGCTTCTTTGTAGTGTTTATCTGTAGATACTTCCTTTTTCAAGATAAGCCTCAAATTGCTCCGAAATATCCCTTTGCAGTTTCCACGAAAACAGTGTTAGAAAACTGCTCAATGAAAAGGACTGTGCATCTCTGTGAGATGATTTCATACATCACAAAGCAGTTTCTTAGAATGCTTCTTTATAGTTTTTATCTGAGGATTTTTTTTATTCACCATAGGCCTCAAAGTGCTCTGAAATATCCCTTTGCAGATTCCATGAAAACAGTGTTAACAAACTGCTCCATGATAAGAAAGGTGTATCTTTGAGAGATGAATTCACACATCACAAAGAACTTTCTCAGAAAGCTTCTTCTTTTTTATATCTGAGGATATTTCCTTTATCACCATAGACTTCAATGCGATCCAACATATCCCTTCTCAGATTCCCCAAAAACAGTGCTACCAAATTGATCCATGAAAAGAATCGTGTAACTCTGTGAAATGAATTCACACATCACAAAGTTGTTTTTCAGAAAGCGTCTTTCTAGTTTTTAACTGAGGATATTTCCTTATTCACCATGTTCCTCAATTCGCTCTGGAATATCGCATCCCAGATTTCACGAAAAAAGTGTCAGCAAACTTCTCAATGAAAGAACAGTGTAACTCTGAGATGAATCCACACATCACAAACAAGTTTCTCGGAAAATTTCTTTCTAGATTTTATCTGAGGATAGTTCCTTTGTCACCATAGGCTTCAATGCAATGCAAAATATCCCTTCTCAGATTCCCCAAGAACAGTGCTACCAAACTGCTCCATGAAAAGAATCATGTAACTCTGTGAGAGTAATTCACAAATCATGAAGCTACATCTCAGAAAGTTTCTTTTTAGTTTTTTTCTGAGGATATTTCCGATGAATATAAATGATGAATTTGCCTCAATGTGCTCATGACCAGCCCTCTGCAGATTCCACGAAAATAGTGTAAGCAAACTGCTTCAAGAAAAGAAATGTGCAAATCTGTGAGACAAATTCTCACAGCACAAAGTAGTTTCTCAGAAGCCTTCCTTTTGGTTATGGGCTGAGGATATTTAATTTGTCACAATAGACTTCAATGTGCTCACAAATATCCTATTGCAGATTCCATGAAAATAGTGTTATCAAACTACTCAATGAAAACAACAGTGTAACTTTGTGAGATGAATTCACAGTAACCTTCTTTCTCAGAAAGCGTCTTTCTAGTTTATATCTGAGGATATTTCCTTTGTCATCATAGGTTTCAATGCTATAAAAAAAATTCCTTCTCAGATTCCCCAAAGACAGTGCTATGAATCTGATCCATGAAAAGAATCGTGTAACACTATGAGATGAGTTAACACATCAATAAGCAGTTTCTTAATATGTTTCTTTCTGGTTTCTATATGAGGATATTTTCTTTGTCACCATAAGCTTCAATGCATTCGGAAATATGCCATTGCAGAATCCAAGAAAAGAGTGTTGGCAAACTGGCAAATGAAAAGAACAGTGCAATTGTGTGAGATGAATTGACACATCAAAAAGCAGTTTCTCAGAAAACTTCTTTCTCGTTTTTGTCTGAGTATATTTCCTTTGTCACCATAAGTTTAAATGTGCTCTGAAATATCCCTTTGCAGATTCCAAGAAAACAGTGTTTGCAAACTGCTCCATGAAAAGAAAGGTGTAATTCTGTGAGATGAATTCAGACATCGCAAAGGACTTTTGCAGAAAACATCTTTCTAGTTTTTATCTGAAGATACTTCCTTGTCACCACAGGTTTCATTGTGATCCAAAATATCCCTTCTCAGATGCACCAAAAATAGTGATACCAAACTGTTTCATGAAAAGAATCATGTAAATTAATACATCAGAATGCAGCTTTTCAGAAAGCTTCTTTCTAGTTTTTATATGAAGATATTTACTTTGTCACCAAAACCTTCAATGCGCTCAGAAATATCAGATTGCAGATTAAAACAAAACAGTGTAAGCAAACTGCTCAATGCAAAGAACAGTGTAACTCTGCGAGATGAACTCACACATCACAAAGCATTTTCTCAGAAAGCTTCTTTCTAGTTTTATCTGAGGATACTTCCTTTTTCACCATATACCTCAATGCACTCCCATACATCCCATTGCAGACTAAACGAAAAAAGTGTTAGCAAACTTCTCAGTGAAAAGAACAGTGTTATTTGGTGCGATGAATTCACACATCACAAAGCAGTTTCACCGAAAGCTTATTTTGGGTTTTTATCTAAGGATATGTCCTTTGTCAAAATAGGCTTCAATGAGCTCCTAAATATCCTATTGCAGGTTCCACAAAAACAGTGCTATGAAACTGCTCAATGAAAAGAACGGTGTAACACTGTAAGATGAATTCACAGATCACAAAGCTGTTTCTCAGAAAACATCCTTCTAGTTTTTACAGGAAAATATTTACTTTTTCACTATAGACCACAATGTACTCCAGGATATCCGATTGCAGATTCCATGAAAACAGTGCTAGGAAACTGCTCAATGAAAAGAAAGATGTAACTTTCTGAGATGAATTCACACATCACAAAGAATTTTCTCAGAAAGATTCTTTCTAGTTTATATCTGAAGCTATTTCTTTTTCAATATAGTCCTAATATCCCTTTGCAGGTTACACTAAAACAATGTTAGCAAACTGCTCAATGAAAAGAAAAGTTTAACCGTGTGAGATGAATTCACACATCACAAAGCAGTTTCTCAAGCTTCTTTCTAGTTTTTATCTGAGGATATTTCCTTTGTCACCACAGGCTTCAATGCAGTTCAAAATATCCCTTCTCAGATTCCCCAAAAAGAGTGCTACAAAACTGCTCCATGAAAACAAAGGTGCAACACTGTGAGATGAATTCACACATCACAAATAAGTTTCTCCAAAAGATTCTCTATAGTTTTTATCTGAGGATATTTCCTTAGTAAACATAGGCTTCAATGCGATTCAAAATATCCCTTCACGATTCAAAAAAACAGTGCTACCAAACTGCTCGATGAAAAGAATCATGAACTCTATGAGATGAAATAACACATCAGAAAACAGTTCCTCAGAATGCTTCTTTCTAGTTTTTATATGAGGATATTTCCTTTGCCACCATAAGCTCCAATGTGCTCTGAAATATCCCATTGCAGATTTCAAAAAAACGGTGTTAGCAAACTGCTCAACAAAAATAGCAGTGTTACTCTGGGAGATGAATTCTCACAACACAAAACAAGTGCTCAGAAACTTTCTTTCTAGTTTTTATCTGTGGATATTTCCCTTTTCGTTATACACCCCAATGCACTCCCAAATATCCCTTTGCAGATTCCATGAAAACAGTGTTAGCAATCTGCTCCATGAAAACAAAGATATAACTTTGTGAGATGAATTCACAAATCACAAAGAACTTTCTTAAAAACCTTCTTTCTAGTATTTATCTGAGGATATTCCCTTTGTCACAATATCCTTCAATGTGATCCAAAGTATCCCTTCTGAGATTATACAAAAACTGACACAAACTGATCCATGAAAGAATCATGTAACTCCTGAGGTGAATTAACCCATCATATAGCAGTTTCTCAGAAAACTTCTTTCTAGTTTTTATCTCAGAATGTTTCCTTTTTCACCACAGGCCTCAATGCACTCCCAAATATCCCTTTGCAGATTACATGAAAATTTAAAAGCAAATTGCTCCATGAAAACAAAGATGAAATCTTCTGAGTTGAACTCACACATGGTTTTCATTTGAGGACATTTCCTTTGTCACCATAAGCTTCACTGCGCTAAGAAATATCACAATGTAGATTTCTAGAAAACACTGTTAACAAACGGATCCATGGAAAGGAAAGTGTAACGCTGTGAGTTGCATTCACATGTCACAATGTAGTTTCTCAGAACGCTTCTTTCCAGTTTTTATCTGAGGATATTTCCTTTCTCACCATGGCCCTCCATGGGATCCCAAATATCACTTTGCCAATTCCACGAGAACAGTCTTAGCGAATGGCTTCATGAGGAGAAAGGTGTAACTCTATGAGATGAATTCACAGATCACAAAGAAGTTTCTCAGAAAGCTTCCTTCTCACTTTTATCGGAGGATATTTCCTTTGGCCCTATAGTCTTCAATGGGATCAAAGCAGGGCTAGCCAACGTCTCCACGAACTACCGGTGTATCTCAGTGAGTTGAATTCACACAGCACAGAGCAGTTTCTCAGAAAGCGTCTTTCTTTTTTGAGCTGAGGTTATTTGTGGTCTCAGAGCGCTACCGTGTGTCTTATTGCAGACTCTGCGAAGACACAGTTAGCAAGCTTCTCAATGAAAATGATCAAGTAACTCTGTGAGCTGAACTCACCCACAACCAAGAACGTTCTCAGAGGGCTTCTCTGAAGATTTGTCCGAGGATACTTCATTACTCATCATGGGATTCAACGACATCCAAGATATCACTTCTGAGATTCCACAAAATGAGTGCTAGCAAACTCCCACAAGAAAGGGTAGTGTAACACTGTGAAATGAATTCACACATCACAAAGCAGTTTCTCAGAAAGCTTCATTCCGGTTTTTCTTGGAGGATATTACCTTCCTCCTTCTACTCTTCAAACCCATTCGAAATATCATTTCTAGAATCCACAAAAAAGCTGACAGCAAAGGTTCGCACAAAATAGTGGTGTAACTCTGTGAGATGAAGTCACATATCAGGAAGCAATTTCTCAGAAAGCTTCTTTCACATTTTTATCTGAGGCTATTTCCTCTCTCACTGTAAGCTGCATAGCGCTAAGAAGTATCCCATTGCAAATTTCAAGAAAACTGTGGTAGCAAACTGATCCTTGAAGAGAAAAGTGTAACTCTGTGAGTTGCATTCACACATCACAATGCAGTTTCTCTGAACGCTTCTTTCCAGTTTTTATCAGAGGATATTTCCTTTTTCACCATAGCCCTCAATGGGCTCCCAAATATTGATTTGCAGAATCAACGAAAACAGTGTTAGCAAAATGCTACTAGAAGGGAAAGGTGAAACTCTGCGTGATGAATTCACACATCAGAAAACAATTTCTCAGAAAGCTTCTTTCTAGTTATTATATGAGGATATTTCCTTTTTCACCATAGGCCTCAATGCGCTCCCAAATATCACTTTGCAGGTTCCATGACAACAGTGATGGTTGTAACTCTGTGAGATGAATTCACATATCACAAATAGGTTTGTCAGAAAGCCCCTTTCTAGTTTTTATGTGAGGATATTTCCTTTGTCACAATAAGCATCATTGCACTCAGAAATGTCCCAATATAGGCAAGATGGCCGAATAGGAACAGCTCCAGTCTCCAACTCCCAGCACGAGCGACACAGAAGACTGGTGATTTCTGCATTTTCAACTGAGGTACTGGGGTCATCTCACTAGGGAGTGTCGGACAATCAGTGCTGGTCAGCTGCTGCAGCCCAACAAGCATCACCTCACCTGGGAAGCGCAAGGGGGAAGGGAGTCTCTTTTCCTAGCCAGGGGAACTGAGACACACAACACCTGGAAAATCAGGTGACTCCCACTCCAATACTGCGCTTTAAGCAAACGGGCACACCAGGAGATTGTATCCCACACCTGGCCAGGAGGGTCCCACGGCCACGGAGCCTCCCTCATTGATAGCACAGCAGTCTGTGATCTAACTGCAAGGCAGCAGCTAGGCTGGGGGAGAGACGCCCGCCATTGCTGAAGCTTAAGTAGGTAAACAAAGCCGCTGGGAAGCTCAAACTGGGTGGAGCTCACAGCAGCTCAAGGAAACCTGCCTGTCTCTGTAGACTCCACCTCTGGGGACAAGGCACAGCTAAACAACAACAACAAAAAGCAGCAGATACCTCTGCAGACGTAAATGACTCTGTCTGACAGCTTTGAAGAAAGCAGTGGATCTCCGAACACGGAGGTTGAGATCTGAGAAGGGACAGACTGCCTGCTCAAGTGGGTCCCTGACGGTCCCTGAACCCTGAGTAGCCTAACTGGGAGACATCCCCCACTAGGGGCAGTCTGACACCCCACACTTCACGGGGTGGAGTACACCCCCGAGAGGAAGCTTCCAGAGTAAGAATCAGACAGGTACACTCGTTGTTCAGCAATATTCTATCTTCTGCAACCTCTGCTGCTGATACCCAGGCAAAAAGGGTCTGGAGTGGACCTCAAGCAATCTACAACAGACCTGCAGCTGAGGGTCCTGACTGTTAGAAGGAAAACTATAAAACAGGAAGGACACCTATACCAAAACCCCATCAGTACGTCACCATCATCAAAGACCAGAGGCAGATAAAACCACAAAGATGGGGAAAAAGCAGGGCAGAAAAGCTGGAAATTCAAAAAATAAGAGGGCATCTCCCCCTGCAAAGGAGCAGAGCTCATCACCACCAACGGATCGAAGCTGGTCAGAGAATGACTTTGATGAGATGAGAGAAGAAGGCTTCAGTCCATCAAAATTCTCAGAGCTAAAGGAGGAATTATGTACCCAGTGCAAAGAAACTAAAAATCTTGAAAAAAAAAAGTGGAAGAATTGACAGCTAGAATAATTAATGCAGAGAAGGTCATAAATGAAATGACAGAGATGAAAACCCTGACACGAGAAAAACGTGACAAATGCATATGCTTCAGTAGCCAACTCAATCAACTGGAAGAAAGAGTATCAGCGATTGAGGATCAAATGAATGAAATGAAGTGAGAAGAGAAACCAAAAGGAAAAAGAAGAAAAAGAAATGAACAAAGCCTCCAAGAAGTATGGGATTATGTAAAAAGACCAAGTCTACGTCTGATTGGGATGCCTGAAAGTGAGAGAAAAAATGGAACGAAGTTGGAAAACACTCTTCAGGATATCATCCAGGAGAACTTCCCCAACCTAGTAGGGCAGGCCAACATTCAAATTCAGGAAATACAGAGAACGCCACAAAGATACTCCTCGAGAAGAGCAACTCCAAGACACATAATTGCCAGATTCTCCAAAGTTGAAATGAAGGAAAAAATCTTAAGGGCAGCCAGAGAGAAAGGTCGGGTTACCCACAAAGGGAAGCCCATCAGACTAACAACAGATCTCTCGGAAGAAACTCTACAAGCCAGAAGAGAGTGGGGGCCAATATTCAACATTCTAAAAGAAAAGAAATTTCAACCCAAAATTTCATATCCAGCCAAACTAAGTTTCATAAGTGAAGGAGAAATAAAATCCTTTACAGATAAACAAATACTTAGAGATTTTGTCACCACCAGGCCTGCCTTACAAGAGACCCTGAAGGAAGCCCTAAACATGGAAAGGAACGACCGGTACCAGCCATTGCAAAAAACATGCCAAAATGTAAAGACCATCGAGGCTAGGAAGGAACTGCATCAACTAACGAGCAAAATAACCAGTTAATATCATAATGACAGGATCAAGTTCACACATAACAATATTAACCTTAAATGTTAATGGACTAAATGGTCCAAGTAAAAGACACAGATTGGCAAACTGGATAAAGAGTCAAGACCCACCACTCTGCTGTCTTCAGGAGACCCATCTCACATGCAGAGACATATATAGGCTCAAAATAAAGGGATGGAGGAAGATCTTCCAAGCAAATGGAGAACAAAAAAAAGCAAGGGTTGCAATACTAGTCTCTGATAAAACAGACTTTAAACCATCAAAGATCAAAAGAGACAAAGAAGGCCATTACATAATGGTAAAGGGATTAATTCAACAGGAAGAGCTAACTCTCCTAAATACATATGCACCCAATACAGGAGCACCCAGATTCATAAAGCAAGTCCTTAGAGACTTACAAAGAGACTTAAACTCCCATACAATAATAAGGGGAGACTTCAACACCCCACTGTCAATATTAGACAGATCAACAGACAGAAAGTTAGCAAGGATATCCAGGAATCGAACTCATCTCTGCAGCAAGCAGACCTAATAGACATCAACAGAACTCTCCACCCCAAATCAACAGAATATACATTCTTCTCAGCACCACATCGCACTTATTCCAAAATTGACCACATATTTGGAAGTAAAGCACTCCTCAGCAAATGTAAAAGAAAAGAAATTATAACAAACTGTCTCTCAGACCACAGTGCAATCAAATTGGCAATCAGGACTAAGAAACTCAATCAAAACCACTCAACTGCATGGAAACAGAACAACCTGCTCCTGAATGACTACTGGGTACATAACGATGTGAAGGCAGAAATAAAGATGTTCTTTGAAACCATTGAGAACAAACATACAACATACCAGAATCTGTAGGACACATTTAAAGCACTGTGTAGAGGGAAATTTATAGTACTAAATGCCCACAAGAGAAAGCTGGAAAGATCTAAAATTGACACTCTAACATCACAATTAAAAGAACTAGAGAGGCAAGAGCAAACACATTCAAAAGCTAGCAGAAGGCAAGAAATAACTAAGATCAGAGCAGAACTGAAGGAGATAGAGACACAAGAAACCCTCCAAAAAATCAATGAATCCAGGAGTTGGTTTTGTGAAAAGATCAACAAAATTGACAGACCGCTAGCTAGACTAATAAAGAAGAAAAGAGAGAGGAATCAAATAGATGTAATAAAAAATGATAAAGGGGATATCACCAATGACCCCACAGAAATACAAACAACCATCAGAGAATACTATAAACGCCTCTATGCAAATCAACTAGAAAATCTAGAAGAAATGGATAATTCCTGGACACTTACACTCTCCCAAGACTAAACCAGGAAGAAGTTGAATCCCTGAATAGACCAATAGCAGGCTCTGAAATGAGGCAACAATTAATAGCCTACCCACCAAAAAAGTCCAGGACCAGATGGATTCACAGCTGAATTCTACCAGAGGTACAAGGAGGAGCTGGTACCAGTCCTTCTGAAACTATTCCAATCAATAGAAAAAGAGGGAATCCTCCCTAACTCATTTTATGAGGCCAACATCATCCTGATGCCAAAGCCTGGCAGAGACACAACAAAAAAAGAGAATTTTAGACCAATATCCCTGATGAACATTGATGCAAAAATCCTCAATAAAATACTGGCAAACCGGATTCAGCAGCACATCAAAAAGCTTATCCACCATGATCAAGTGGGCTTCATCCCTGGGATGCAAGGCTGGTTCAACATTCGCAAATCAATAAACATAATCCAGCATATAAACAGAACCAAAGACAAGAACCACATGATTATCTCAATAGATGCAGAAAAGGCTTTTGACAAAATTCATCAGCCCTTCATGTTAAAAACGCTCAATAAATTCGGTATTGATGGAACGTACCTCAAAATAATAAGAGCTATGTATGACAAACCCACAGCCAATATCATACTGAATGTGTAAAAACTGGAAAAACTCCCTTTGAAAACTGACAGAAGACAAGGATGCCCTCTCTCACTGCTCCTATTCAACATAGAGTTGGAAGTTCTGGCTAGGGCAATCAAGCAAGAGAAAGAAATCAAGGGTATTCAGTTAGGAAAAGAAGAAATCAAATTGTCCCTGTTTGCAGATGACATGATTGTATATTTAGAAAACCCCATTGTCTCAGCCCAAAATCTCCTTAAGTTGATAAGCAACTTCAGTAAAGTCTCAGGATACAAAATTAATGTGCAAAAATCCCAAGCAATCTTATACACCAGTAACAGACAAACAGAGAGCTAAATCATGAGTGAACTTCCATTCACAATCGCTTCAAAGAGAATAAAATACCTAGGAATCCAGCTTAAAAGGGATGTAAAGGACCTCTTCAAGGAGAACTACAAACCACTGCTCAGTGAAATCAAAGAGGACACAAACAAATGGAAGAACATACCATGCCCATGGATAGGAAGAATCAATATCGTGAAAGTGGCCATACTGCTCAAGGTTATTTATAGATTCAATGCCATCCCCATCAAGCTACCAATGAGTTTCTTCATAGAATTGGAAAAAAATGCTTTAAAGTTCATATGGAACCAAAAAAGAGCCCGCATTGCCAAGACAATCTTAAGACAAAAGAACAAAGCTGGAGACATCACACTACCTGACTTCAAACTATACTACAAGGCTACAGTAACCAAAACAGCATGGTACTAGTACCAAAACAGAGATATAAACCAATGGAACAGAACAAAGTCCTCGGAAATAATACCACACATCTACAGCCATCTGATCTTTGACAAACCTGACAAAAACAAGAAATGGGGAAAGGATTCCCTATTTAATAAGTGGTGCTGGGAAAATTGGCTAGCCATAAGTAGAAAGCTGAAACTGGATCCTTTCCTTACTCCTTATACGAAAATTAATTCAAGATGGATTAGAGACTTAAATATTAGACCTAATACCATAAAAACCCTAGAAGAAAACCTAGGTGGTACCATTCAGGACATAGGCATGGGCAAGGACTTCATGTCTAAAACACCAAAAGCAACGACAACAAAAGCCAAAATTGACAAATGGGATCTAATTAAACTAAAGAGCTGCTGCAAAGCAAAAGTAACTACCATCAGAGTGAACAGGCAACCTACAGAATGGGAGAAAATTTTTGCAATCTACTCATCTGACAAAGGGCTCATATCCAGAACCTACAAAGAACTCAAACAAATTTACAAGAAAAAAAAAACAACTCCATCAAAAAGTGGGCAAAGGATATGAACAGACATTTCTCAAAAGAAGACATTCATACAGCCAACAGACACATGAAAAAATGCTCATCATCACTCGCCATCAGAGAAATGCAAATCAAAACCACAATGAGATATCATCTCACACCAGTTAGAATGGCAATCATTAAAAAGTCAGGAAACAACAGGTGCTGGAGAGGATGTGGAGAAATAGGAACACTTTTACACTGTTGGTGGGATTGTAAAGTAGTTCAACCATTATGGAAAAGAGTGGCAATTCCTCAAGGATCTAGAACTAGATGTACCATATAACCCAGCCATCTCACTACTGGGTATATACACAAAGGATTATAAATCATGCTGCTATAAAGACATATGCACACGTATGTTTATTGCGGCATTATTCACAATAGCAAAGACTTGGAATCAACCCTAATGTCCATCTGTGACAGACTGGATTAAGAAAATGTGGCACATATACACCATGGAACACTATGCAACCATAAAAAAGGATGAGTTTGCATTCTTTGTAGGGACATGGATGCAGCTGGAAACCATCATTCTTAGCAAACTATCACAAGAACAGAAAACCAAACACCGCATGTTCTCAATCATAGAAGGGAACTGAACAATGAGATCACTTGGACTCGGGAAGGGGAATATCACAAACCGGGGCCTATCATGGGGAGGGGGGAGGGGGGAGGGATTGCATTGGGAGTTATACCTGATTTAAATGACGATTTGATGGGTGCTGACGAGTTGATGGGTGCAGCACACCAACGTGACACAAGTATACATATATAACAAATCTGCACGTTATACACATGTACCCTAGAACTTAAAGTATAATAATAAAAAATAAAAAATAAAAAATCCTGTGTCAAAATAAATAAATAAATAATAAAAGAAAAGAAAATATTACAGTAAATAATGTAAAAAAAAAAAAAGAAATATCCCAATATAGATTTCAAGGAAACACTGTTAACAAACGGATCCATGGAAAGGAAAGTATAACTCAGTGAGTTGCATTCACATGTCAAAATGCAGTTTCTTAGAATGCTTCTTTCCAGTTTTTATCTGAGGATATTTCCTTTTCCACCACAGGCCTCAATGCGCTCCCAAATATCCCTTTGCAGATTCCACAACAATAGTGTTAGCAAACTGCTTCATGAGGTCTAGGTTGTAACTCTGTGAGATGAATTCACATATCACAAAGAAGTGTCTCACAAAATTCCTTTGTAGTTTTTATTTGAGGATATTTCCTTTGTCACCATAAGCTTCATTGCGCTAAGAAATATTCCAATGTAGATTTGAAGAAAACACTGTTAGCAAACAGATCCATGGTAAGGAAAGTGTAACTCTGTGAGTTGCATTCATATGTCACAATGCAGTTTCTCAGAATGCTTCTTTCCAGTTTTTATCTGAGGATATTTCCTTTTTCATCATATCCCTCCATGGGCTCCCAAATATCACTTTCCGAATTCGACGGGAACAGTCTTAACGAATGGCTTCATGAGGAGAAAGGTGTAACTCTGTGAGATGAATTCACAGATCACAAAGAAGTTTCTCAGAAAACTTCCTTCTCATTTTTCTCAGAGGATATTTCCTTTGGCCCTATAGTCTTCAATGGGATCCGAAATATCAGTTCTCAGATTCCACAAAAGCAGGGCTAGCCAACAGCTTCACGAAATACTGCAGTATCTCAGTGAGTTGAATTCACACAGCACAAAGCAGTTTCTCAGAAAGCGACTTTCTTTTTTGAGCTGAGATTACTTGTGGTCTCGGTGCGCCACCGTGTGTCTTATTGCAGATTCTGCGGAGACACTGTTAGCAAGCTTCTCAATGAAAACGGTGAAGTTACTCTGTGAGCTGACCTCACCCACTACCAAGAAGTTTCTGAGAGGGCTTCTCAGCAGATTTGTCTGAGGATATTTCATTACTCACCGTGGGATACAACGATATCCAAGATATCACTTCTGAGATTCCACAAAATCACTGCTGGCAAACCCCTCCATGAAAGAGTGGTGTAACACTGTGAAATGAATTCACACATCCAAAGCAGTTTCTCAGAAAGCTTCATTCCGGTTTTTCTCGGAGGATATTTCCTTTGTCCGTGTACTCTTCAAAGCCATCCGAAATATCAGTTCTCAGAAACCCCAAAAAAGCTGCTAGCAAACGGCTGCACAAAATAGTGGTGTAACTCTGTGAGATGAAGTCACATATCAGGAAGCAATTTCTCAGAAAGCTTCTTTCACGGTTTCAACTGAGGCTATTTTCTTTTTCACTGTAAGCTGCATAGCACTAAGAAGTATCCAATTGCATATTTCAAGAAAACTGTGTTAGCAAACTGATCCCTGAAGAGAAAAGGGTAACGGTGTGAGTTGCATTCACACATCACAATGCAGTTTTTTGGAACGCTTCCTTCCAGTTTTTATCAGAGGATATTTCCTTTTTCACCATAGACCTCCATGGGCTCCCAAATATCACTTTGCAGAATCTACGAAAACAGGGTTAGCAAACTGCTAACTACAAGGGAAAGGTGAAACTCTGCGTGATGAATTCACACATCAGAAAGCAATTTCTCTGAAAGCTTCTTTCTAGTTATTATCTGAGGATATTTCCTTTTCACCATAGGCCTCAATGCGCTCCCAAATATCACTTTGCAGGTTCCATGAAAACAGTGATAGCAAACTGCCTCATGAAGACTAGGTTGTAACACTGTGAGATGAATTCACATATCACAAATCGGTTTCTCAGAAAGCTCCTTTCTAGTTTTTATTTGAGGATATTTCCTTTGTCACCGTAAGCTTCCTTGCACTAAGAATTATCCCATTGCAGATTTCAAGAAAACTCTGTAAGCAAACTGATCACTGAAGAGAAACGTGTGTCTCTGTGAGTTGCATTCATACATCGCAGTGCAGTTTCTCAGAAGGCTTCTTTCCAGTTTTGACCTGAGGATATTCCCTTTTTCACTATAGCCCTCAATGAGCTCCCAAATATCACTTTGAAGAATCCACGAAAACAGTGTTAGCAAACTATTCCAAGAAGGGAAGGGTGGAACTCTGTGTGATGAAGCCACATATCAGAAAGCAATCTCTCAGAAAGCTTCTCTCTAGTTATTATCTGAGGATATTTCCTTTTTCACCATGGGCCCCAATGGGCTTCCAAATATCACTTTGCAGATTCACAGAAAAGACTGTTAGCAAACTGCTTCCTGGGGACTAAGTTGTAACTCTGTAAGATGAATGCACAGATCACAAAGAAGTTTCTCAGAAAGCTTCTTTCCCGTTTTGAACTGATGATATTTCCTTTATCAGCATAGGCCTCAATGCGATCCAAAATAGCCTTACGCAGGTAACTCAAAGACAGTGTTAATGGACTGCTCCACGAAACATAAGTGTAACTCTGTGAGATGAATTCACACATCACCAGGAAGTTTCAAAGAAAGCTTCTTTCTAGTTTTCATCTGAGGATATTTCCTTTGTCACTGTAACCTTCCTTGCTCTAAGAAGTATCCCATTGCAGATTTCAAGAATAATGTGTTAGCAAACTGATTACTGAAGTGAAACGTGTAACTCTGTGAGTTACATTCACACATCACAGGGCAGTTTCTCAGAAGGCTTCTTTTCAGTTTTGATCTGAGGATATTTCCTTTTTCACCATAGCCCTCAATGATCTCCCAAATATTACTTTGCAGAATACACCACAACAGTGTTAGCAAACTCTTTGAAGAAGAGAAGGGTGGACTCTGCGTGATGTAGTCACACATCAGAAAGCAATCTCTCAGAAACTTCTCTCTACTTATTATCTGAGGATATTTCCTTTTTTGCCTGGGGCCCCAAAGGGCTCCCAAATATCACTTTGCAGATTGCACGAAAAGAGTGTTAGAAATCTGCTACCTGAGGACTAACTTGTAACTATGTGAGACGAATTCACAGATCACAAAGAAGTTTCCCAGAAAGCTTCTTTCCCGTTTAGAACGGATGATAATTAATTTACCTGCATAGGCCTCAATGCGATCCAAAGTAGCTCTTCTCAGCTTCCTCAAAGACAATGTTAATGGACTGCTCCACGAAACATGAGTGTAACTCTGTGAGATGTATTCACACATCACCAAGAAGTTTCTAAGAAAGCTTCTTTCTAGTTTTCATCTGAGGATGTTTCCTTTGTCACCATAAGCTTCCTTGTGCTAAGAAGTATCCCATTGCAGATTTCAAGAAAACTGTGTTAGCAATCTGATCACTGAAGAAACGTGTAACCCTGTGAGTTGCATTCACACATCGCAGTGCAGTTTCTCAGAAGGCTTCTTTCAAGTTTTGATCTGAGGATATTTCCTTTTTCACCACAGCCCTCAATGAGCTCCCAAATATCACTTTGCACCATGCATGAAAACAATGTTAGCAAACTGTTCCAAGAAGGAAAGGGTGGTACTCTGTGTGATGAAACCACACATCAGAAAGTAATCTCGGCTGGGCGTGGTGGCTCAAGCCTGTAATCCCAGCACTTTGGGAGGCCGAGACGGGCGGATCACGAGGTCAGGAGATCGAGACCATCCTGGCTAACAACGTGAAACCCCGTCTCTATTAAAAATACAAAAACTAGCAGGGCGAGGTGGCGGGTGCCTGTAGTCCCAGCTTCTCGGGAGGCTGAGGTAGGAGAATGGCATAAACATGGGAGGCGGAGCTTGCAGTGAGCTGAGATCTGGCCACTGCACTCCATTCCGGGCGACAGAGCGAGATTCGCCTCAAAAAAAAAAAAAAAAAGAAAGTAATCTCTCAGAAAGCTTCTCCCTAGTTATTTTCTGAGGATACTTCCTTTTGCACCATGGGCCCCAATGGGCTACCAAATATCACTTTGCAGATTCCAAGAAAAGAGTGTTAGCAAACTATTTCCTGAGGACTAAGTTGTATCTCTGTAAGATGCATGCACAAATCACAAAGTAGTTTCTCAGAAAGATTCTTTCCGGATTTGAAATGATGATATTTCCTTGATCAGCGTAGCCCTCAAGGCAATCCAAAGTAGCCCTTCTCAGTTAACTCAAAGACAGTGTTAATGGACTGCTACACGAAAAATAAGTGTATCTCTGTGAGATGAATTCACACATCACCATGAATTTTCTAAGAAAGCTTCTTTCTAGTTTTCATCTGAGGATATTTCCTTTGTCACCGTAAGCTTCCTTGCACTAAGTATCCAATTGCAGATTTCAAGAAAACTGTGTTAGCAAACTTATCACTGAAGAGAAACCTGTAACCCTGTGAGTTGAATTCACACATCGCAGTGCAGTTTCTCAGAAGTCTTCTTTCCAATTTTGATCTGAGGATATTTCCTTTTACACCGTAGCCCTCAATGAGTTCTCAAATATCACCTTGCAGAATCCATGACAACAGTGTTAGCAAACTGTTCCAAGAACGGAAGGGTGGAACTCTGTGTGATGAAGCCACACATCAGAAAGCAATCTCTCAGAAAGCTTCTCTCTAGTTATTATCTGAGGATATTTCCTTTTTCACTATGGGCCCCAATGGGCTCCCAAATCTCACTTTGCAGATTCCACGAAAAGTGTGTTAGCAACCTGTTTCCTGAGGACTGTTGTTACTCTTTGAGATGAAGGCAGAGATCACAAAAAAGTTTCTCAGAAAACTTCTTTCCCGTTTTGAAATGATGATATTTCCTTCATCAGCGTAGGACTCAATATGATCCAAAATAGCCCTTCTCAGGTAACTCAAAGAGAGTGTTAATGCAATGCTCTAGGAAACTTAAGTGTAACTCTGTGAGATTAATTCACACATCACGAAGAAGTTTCTAAGAGAGCTTCTTTCTAGTTTTCATCTGAGGATATTTCCTTTGTCACCGTAAGCTTCCTTCCGCTAAGAAGTATCCCATTGCAGATTTCAAGAAAACTGTATTAGCAAACTGATCAGTCAAGAGAAAAGTGTAACTCTGTGAGTTGCATTCAGACATTGCAGTGCAGTTTCTCAGAAGGCTTCTTTCCAGTTATGATCTGAGGATATTTCCTTTTTCACCATAGCCCTCAAAGAGCTCCCAAATATCACTTTGCAGAATCCACGACAACAGTGTTAGCAAACTGCTCCAAGAAGGGAAGGGTAGAAATCTGTGTAATGAAGCCACACATCGGAAAGCAATGTTTCAGAAAGCTTCTCTCTAGTTATTATCTGAGGATATTTCCTTTTTCACCATGCTCCCCAATGGGTTCCCAAATATCACTTTGCAGATGCCATGAAATGAGGGTTAGCAAACTCCTTCCTGAGGATTAAGTTGTAACTCTGTGAGATGAATGCACAGATCACAAAGAAGTTTCTGAAAAAGCTTCTTTCCCGCTTTGAACTGATGGTATTTCCTTTGTCACCATAACCTTCCTAGCGCTAAGAAGTATCTGATTGCAGATTTCAAGAAAACTGTGTTAGCAAACTGATCACTGAAGAGAAACGTGTAACTCTGTGAGTTGCATTCACACATCGCAGTGCAGTTTCTCAGAAGGCTTCTTTCCGGTTTTGATCTGAGGATATTTCCTTCTTCATCATAGCCCTCAATGAGCTCCCAAGTATCACTTTGCAGAATCCACGACAACAGTGTTAGCAAACTTTTCCAAGAAGGCAAGGGTGGAACTCTGTGTGATGAAGCCACACATCAGTAAGCAATCTCTCAGAAAGCTTCTCTCTAGTTATTATCTGAGTATATTTACTTTTTCACCATGGGCCCCAGTGGGCTCCCAATTATCACTTTGCAGATTCCATGAAAACAGTGTTAGCAAACTGCTTCCTGAGGACTAAGTTGTAACTCTGTGAGATGAATGCACAGATCACAGAGAAGTTTCTCAGAAAGTTTCTTTCCCGTTTTGAACTGATGATATTTCCTTTGGCACCATAAGCTTCCTTGCACTAAGAAGTATCCCATTGCAGATTTCAAAAAAACTGTATTAGCGAACTGATCACTGAAGCGAAACGTGTAGCTCTGTAAGTTGCATTCACACATCACAGTGCAGTTTCTCAGCAGGCTTCTTTCCAGTTTTGATCTGAGGATATTTCCTTTTTCACCATAGCCCTCAATGAGCTCCCAAATATCATTTCGCAGAATGCATGACAACAGTGTTAGCAAACTGTTCCAAGAAGGGAAGGGTGGAAATCTGTATGATGAAGCCACACATCAGAAAGCAATCTCTCAGAAAGCTTCCCTCTACTTATTATCTGAGGATATTTCCTTTTTCAGCATGGGCCCCAGTGGACTCCCAAATATCGCTTTGCAGATTCTATGAAAAGAGTGTTAGCAAACTGCTTCCTGAGACGAAGTTGTATCTCTGTGAGATGAATGCAGAGATCATAAAGAAGTTTCTCAGAAAGCTTCTTTCCCGTTTTGAACCGATGATATTTCCTTTATCAGCGTAGGCCTCTATGCGATCCAAATTATCCCTTCTCAGGTAACTCAAAGACAGTGTTAATTGACTGCTCTCGGAAACTTAAGTGTGACTCTGTGAGATTAATTCACACATCACCAAGAAGTTTCTAACAAAGCTTCTCTCTAGTTTTCATCTGAGGATATATCCTTTGTCACCGTGAGGTTCCTTGCACTAAGAAGTATCCCATTGCAGATTTCAAGAAAACTATGTTAGCAAACTGATCACTGAAGAGAAACGTGTAACTCTGTGAGTCACATTCGCACATCACAAGGCAGTTTCTCAGAAGGCTTCTTTCCAGTTTTGATCTGAGGATATTTCCTTTTTCACCATAGCCTATTGGGGACCCTGCCGGTGGTGGTGGAGAATGAACAGACGCAAGAGACAAAGACAAACAGAGAACATGGCGGCCGCCCCTAGAGCCTCCGCCTCACTTTTTTTATACTCCATAAATCCCATGTCAGCAAAAATAACACAATTGAAAACAAACTTTCTGCACCCAGATATAACCTTCTGCTTAGTTCCTTGTCTCTAAGTTTTTTCTTATATTGTCTGCTTTCTTGGTGCCTACTAGAGTTCATTAAAAGTTCAACTAGAGATACTGTCCTCGACTACTGGAGTTCATTGAAAGTACAAGTAGCTAGAGATACTGTCCTTGAGCCTTATCTATTCTTAGCATATTATTTCAGTGTCCCCTGCATTTTCCCCTTTTTGTTTTGCCTCAATCTTAGAAAGGTAGCCCATACTTGTTCCTGTGTTTTCCTTTGTTTTTGGATGCGACGGAGGGAGCATCGGATTACCATGAAAAGTAAACCCAGTCCGTGGGCCCAAAGCAAGATACTTTCAGAGATGTTAGAAATCCATGTTTTCGTCTTGCTCCATGGTTTAAGGGCAGCAAAACGTTGATCCAGCTCCTGCAAGGTAGCGGCCCTGGACAATACATGGAATTGTTGTTGAAATGTTTCAGAAATGTTTTGAGTGAGTTTTTGGTTGTCCAAACTAATATTTTTATGGCCTATTAATAATCTTTGGATTTCGGTCCAATTCTGAGAAACATTAAAAGGCACAGGTGTTACGCAAAATTGAGTGGAGTTCCAATCACATTGTAATGTTATTCGAGTACCGAGGACAGTGAGCTGATCTCCAAGCCACGTTAAGGCCTGCTCCACGTTGTCCAATCTTTCAGCGAGTTGAGAGTCAATGTTCCGTTGTTGAAGCCATAACCGATGAGATTGCTCATGCCATTGCTGCACAAGTTTAGCATTTTGTATGCTTTGATGTAGAGCGAGTCCTGCCATGGCTGCAGTGGAGGCGATGATGACAAGGCCCATTATCGAGGCGACTATAAGTCCAAGGGCACGACAGGTCCGCTGGAGGGAAGTCCAAATATAAGTTTCAAGAGGTGATGCCCCCCACGGTCACATAAGGTTGACAGGTAGCCAAATTTCCTTACGAGCCCTGAGGATATAAATATCCCCCATAAAACTACGTCACCAGGAATGATTGAGGCAAGACAAAAATGTACACGTATCTGTACAATTAACAATTCCCGTATCATTATCCCATGTTAAATTCCCTGCTAACAATAGGTAAGGCTTTCAGACACAAGCAATAATATATCGGGAGTCATTTTGATGTAATTGAATATGAAAGGGGTTATTCGGGTTAGAAAGATTAAGGGACATATTCCCCACAAAAGTACTAATGGCATCACCTGTAGCTAATAACTTCCAAAGATGACTTTGTACTTGTAAAGAGTATCTAAGATGAGGCATAGGTGGCGACAAGCCTCCTTCACGCCATACCAAAGTTTCATTACCATCAGCAGCAATACTTTTATTTACCCGGTGCCATTTCAAAGGTATGTGACTAAATTTTGTTTGAACATCACCGTGCACACTCCAATCAATTACTTGCAGCCCATTATATTCTAATAAAATCCTGGGCTTAGTTCCCCGACAATGTTGCCACTCCAATACCTTAATATTAGGGGAAACCTCTGGAATAGGACAAAAAGATAAGGAACTAGGAATAGTCTCATTAATATATACAGTATGATTATAATGAAAACTTCTAGTTACAATAATAACAGTATTGGCAGCCACATGGCTATGATTATAGTGAACAGCCCAAGCTTCATGCAATTTGCGGAGACAATGAGGACTATTTCCCATGCAAATCAGAAGTCCTTCCACTCCAAATTGGTATGTGCTGTTTATTATTCCCGTTTTCCATTCTATGTTGTCATTGTCCATATAGGGGGACGGCATCCAAGTAGTGTCATTGGTGAAAACCTTAACTTCCGCTTCCCCTCAGGTGACTCCCTGATACAAGGGTGGAAAGGGAATATAAGTCCAATATTCATACAAAGCCTCACTAAGGGAAATAAGTCCCCTGCCGAGGCACATCTAACAAAAGAAGAGGTGCATGCTGAGTCCAGTTTTCTTTTCAACAGGGTTTCAATCACCTTGTAGGAAACCACTCAGGTCTGCTCTCTGTAAGGACAAGAGCATAGCCCCGTTCTTGTTTTAGAACTTGCCCTTGAGCATACTTACCTTCTTCATTAGGATACCAAACCCTTAAATTGTCGGCGGGGACTATCACCGAGGGAGGGGAGGAAAGATGAGTTACGGCAACGGAGTCCTGCAATTGTCTCCATTGATTCAAAAAATTTAAGGTAAACAAAACCTTTAAAATCTGATTTCTGAGGGACTCATTTCCCCCTTTTTGTTTTAGCAGTTGAGTTTTTAAGGTTAAATTTGTGTGTTTAATGATGGCTTGACCTTGACTGTTGTCTGGGATACCAGTGAGATGTCGAATATTGTATTGTTGTAAGAAAATTTGTAATTTACGAGAGACATAGGCAGGGGCATTGTCAGTTTTAAGTATTAGAGGAATGTCCATGATGGCGAAACAAGTTAAGAGATGAGTAATAACAGAATTAGTTTTTTTAGATGGCAAAGGAGTTGCCCATTGAAAATGAGAGAAAGTATTAATGGTATGAGGAACATACTTTAATTGTCTAAAAGAAGGGACATGTGTGACGTCCATTTGTCAAATTTGATTAACTTGAGTACCTTGTGAATTAACCCCAGGATGGAAAGATGGAATGCTCAAAGGAGCACAAGAAGGACAAGCTCGAATAAGAGAACGAGCTTGTTTACGAGTTAAATGAAATTGTTGTTGAAGGCCAGAACTATTAGTGTGATGTAGAGTATGTTTTTGTTTTGTAGTCTGTAGGTGGCCAATTAAAAGTGAATCAATCTGAGTATTACCATGAACTAACGGTCCAGGAAGTTGAGAATGAGAACGAAGATGAGTGATGAATAAAGGAGCTTGACGTTGGCTTAAAGTAGAAGACAACAAAGAAAAGAGTTTTTGAAGAGAAGAAGTAGTACAAAGAGGTAGATTGACTTGAGAAATATAAGCAGTAACATACATGGCATATTGAGAATCACTAACAATGTTACAACTGGTGGAAGGGAAATTAAGTAAGACCATGAGAATAGCAAACAGTTTTCCCTGTTGCACTGAGGGATAAGGATAAACTGTAACTCGAGATTGATGAACACTCCAATATCCAGTTTTACCATTGCTACTAGTATTAGTAAAAAAGGTAGGGCCTTGAACAGGAAATAAAGATATTGGTGAGAAAGGCAACACAGAATGTTGTTTAAAAAATGAAAAGATTGGAGACTTAGGATATTGGGTAGAAAATTGTTCGACAAATGAGGCACAAGCAACTTGCCAAGAATCAGAAGTGGCAAGAAGATAAGTAATCTGACTATGAGTGAATTGAGAGATAATGAAGGAAGGATGTCCTCCCCAGAGTTGTCAATAGCGATGTTGTCCTTTGATGATTAATTTAGTTAAATGATCGATATAAGTAGTCAAGTGTTTAGATGTTTTGTTGGATAAAAAAATCCATTTTAATGGCCGATTTGTTTGATGAATCATACCTGTAGGAGAATGTAAAGTATGAAATAAACAAAAGGAAAGGGGAACGTCGGGAAGGATATAATGTAGATGGGCCTTTTGAAGTTGTTTTTTTACAAGCTGGAGTTTTTGTAAAGCCAAAGGAGTTAAATGACACGAGCTGTCCAAGTGACTGTCTCCTTCTAGAATAGAAAAAAGATGTTGTAACTGATAGGTTGGTAGTTTTAAAACAGGACGTATTTAATTAATGTTTTCTAAAAGCTTTTGAAAGTCATTTAAAGTTTTTAAATGATCGTGCCGAATTTGAATCTTTTGGGGTCGAATATTTTGTGTTTTTAAGGTATAACCTAAATATTGAATAGGAAAATTTATTTGAATTTTTTTGGGCAATATTAAGTGAGTATAAAGAGAGCTGTGTTTGTAAGGATGTAAAAGTATTTTGTTGCTCTTTTTTGGTGGGTGTGGCAAGAAGAATGTCATCCATATAATGATATAAAAGAACAGAAGGATGACATTTTTGAACAGGATTTAGAGCTTGATGGACAAATTTTTGACACAAGGTAGGGCTGTTTAACATACCTTGAGGTAAAACCTTCTACTGATATTGAGAAAGTGGCTGAGAATTATTAAAAACAGGGACAGAGAAGGCAAAACGCTTACAATCCTTTTGATCCAAAGGAATAGTAAAAAAACAATCTTTTAAATTAATAAGCATAAGTAACCAATTTTGAGGAATCATAGAAGGGTTAGGAAGGCCAGGTTGTAAGGATCTCATGGGTTGAATACATGTATTAATAGCACGAAGATTTGTCAATAGTCTCCATTTACCTTTTTTTTGTTTGTTTTGTTTTGTTTTTTGTTTTTTATCACAAAGACAGGGGAATTTCATGGAGAAGTATTAGGCTCTATATGACCTAAGGATAATTGTTCCTGAACTAAGTTTTTTAAGGCCTCAAGTTTTTTACGTGTTAAAGGCCACTGTTCAATCCATATAGGAATATTAGTTTTTTACGTCAAAGGAAGGGCTTGAGGCTGCTGAACAGTGGCTATATGTTTAAAGATTTTTTAAGGGGATTGTAGCCCATGTAGAACATCATATTTTTGGCAGAATTAGAGACATGAGGAATAGAAACAAAAGTTCTAAATTGTTGCAATAAATTTTGCCCCCATAAATTTAGGGCAATAGGAACAATATAAAACTGAATTTGGGCCACTGGACCATCTGGCCTTTGGCAATTTAAGGATTGAGAACTTTGATACACCTCAGAGGCGGAACCTAATCCTGTAAGAGAAACAGCAACAGGCTGTTTAGGCCACTGTAAAGGCCATTGATTAGAGGCAATAATGGAAACGTCAGCTTCAGTGTCGAACAAGCCCTGAAAAGTTTGTCCCTTTACTTTGAGGGGAAACAAGGGTTTTTGTTGAGTTACTAAAGTTTCCCAAAAAATATGTTTACCCGTGCTTCCAAAACCTCCAGTTCTTTCTTGCCTCTGTGAAGGAAACTGAAAATAGGGTAGTACAAGGAGTTGTATAATTTGCTGCCCCTCTTTCAGGGATATAGGTTTATGAGCCTGAGCCATAATTTGAATTTCTCCTTTATAATCAGAATCTATAACACCCAAATGAACTTGTAAACCCTGTAAAATGCTACTACTGTGTTCTATAAGCAATTCAACAGTATGTGGAGGTAATGGCCCAAAAACACCTGTAGCCAATTTAACAACTCCCATTTCTGGGGTGAGTTCAACAGCCTGTAAAATTGCACATCAGTACCGGCACTACCGGAAGTAGTAGAGAAAAGCTGAGCTAATGAAAATTGGGGGTTAACATTGGCTGACTGGCCTGCTGATGCTGGACCCCTGAGCTGACTGGAAATTGTAAATGAAGAGGGCTTGTATTGTTGTTGGGGCCCCAAGCTGAAGGGCCCCTCTGCAAGTTTTCCGATCCAGAGGTGAGAGAATTACCGTTTTTGTTTACTTTAGAGTGACATTCATTAGTCCAGTGTCGCCCTTTGTCGCAACCACGACAGGGCTCAGTAGGAAGCTTTTTAAATTTTACTTTGGAGGAGTCACTCCTATTAGATAACTTACGGCACTTCTTTTTAAAACGACCGGTCTTTCCACATTGGAAGCAAACTCCCTTTTTTTCCATGAATGCCTTAGATAATGCTCCAGCAAACAACTGAGTGTTGTAGGCAGCCCCTCCCACTCCTGCACAGGCTCTAATAAAATCTTTTATTTGTACGTTTCCAGCAGCCTTTAGAGGACACGACAACCTCTGACATTTTTGATTAGCATTCTCAAAAGCTAGTGTGGTTACCAGGATTTGGCCTGCAGCCCCACTACCCACAGTCTTTATTACAGCATCTTGGAGCTGAGCCACAAAGTCAGGATAAGGTTTGTTTGTGCCCTGCAAAATCTTAACAAAAGACAAGGCAGTTTTTCCTGATGGTTCTACTTTACACCAAGCCTTTAAAAAAAGTGCTTTAACTTGTGATAATGTCACGTCCTCAAGTCCAGATTGAGCCACTACGGTAGCAAACTGACCAGTGTCTGTTAATTGCTCCTCTGTAGGTCCTGGAGGATTTCTAGCGGCATTGTAGCAGTCCTGCTCTTTGGCATCTGCCAGCCACCAACTGCGTAGCTGAAGCCACTGAGAGCCGTTCAAAACAGCCTTCCCCAAGGTCTCCCAATCAAGAGGAAAAAACAAATTTTCAGAAGAGAAAGAATCTAAAAGCCCCATGACAAAAGGAGATTGAGGGCCATAATTAGCAACAGCTGCCTTCAGTTCTTTAAGAAACTTAAATTGAAGAACATTATACTGCACATTTATACCCCCTTTAGGAAATTGGTCATTAGGACCAAAAGGTTGCCTAATAATGGGGAACAATTGTAGAGGATCCTCATCCTCTTGAGAATCCAATACCTTAATTAAAGCTTTGGCAGTAGAAGTGGGAACAGCAAAAACCGTGCCTGAACGAGGCAGCATTTCCACCGGCAGTGGCGGTGGCGGTGGGGAAAAACTGTCCTCCTCCTCCGTCTTAGGTACTGATGGGGGTGGATGAACCATGGGAAAAGTAAAAACAGGAGTGGATGGAGGAGAAGGTTGAGGGGGAGATAACTGCAATTGTAAAATTTGTTGTAACAATTGAACAACTGGCTGAAGCTTCTTTTGAATTTCTGATTTCTTTTCATGAGACACATTATCACATAAACGACCTTCTCCTTTAGTTACAGAATTATCTAAAGGAGGGGAAATGGCTATCGGAGACTTCAAAGACTCCTCATCCCCACCTTCCCCTTTTTCAGAGTCTGTCTCTAAGAGCTCCAAAGCTTAGGTAATAGAAGCACAAAGGGCATATAAAGGTGCCGACATTACATCACCGCGCTAGTGTGCTAGACGAAAGGTCTTAACAACCTGTTGCCACTCTCGTTTATTTAATTGTACTTCAGTTTGATATTGAAACCAAGAGCAACGTTGTTCCACATGAGAAAACAATTTCCGCAAAGTTCTCTCTTTTGCATCAACCCCAATCGAAAGTAAAAGCCATTGTAATAATCTTAAATGTTCTGAGGACAAGGAACTGGAATTCCCCATAATGAAAGCTTAAGAAGGTTCCCCTTAACAATTCCCGGGTTTTACCCGTTCCTAGGGGGTTCCCCTTCTTGTTCCCCACTACACACCCTGTGCAACCTGCTCACTGCGCCACTTATTGGGGACCGTGCCGGGGGTGGTGGAGAATGAACAGACACAAGAGACAAAGCCAAACAGAGAACATGGCGGCCTCCCCTAGAGCCTCTGCCTCAGTTTATTTATACTCCATAAATCCCATGTCAGCAAAAATAACACAATGGAAAACAAACTTTCTGCACCCAAATAGAACCTTCTGCTTAGTTCCTTGTCTCTAAGTTTTTTCTTATTTTGTCTGCCTCCTTGGTGCCTACTAGAGTTCATTAAAAGTTCAACTAGAGATACTGTCCTTGACTACTGGAGATCATTGAAAGTGCAACTAGCTGAAGATACTGTCCTTAAGCCTTATCTATTGTTAGCATATTATTTTCAATGGCCCCTGCAACAGTCCCAAATGAGCTCCCAAATATCACTTTGTAGAATCCACGACAACAGTGTTACAAAACAGTTCCAAGAAGGGAGGGGTGGAACTCTGTGTGATGAAGCCACACATCAGAAAGCAATGTCTCAGAAAGCTTCTCTCTAGTTATTATCTGAGGATATTTCCTTTTTCACCATGGGCCCCAATGGGCTCCCAAATATCACTTTGCAGATTCCACGAAAAGAGTGTTAGCAAACTGCTACCTGAGGACTAAGTTGTAACTCTGGGAGATGAATGCAAAAATCACAAAGAAGTTTCTCAGAAAGCTTCTTTCCCTTTTTGAACTGATGATATTTCCCATATTAGAGTAGGCCTCAATGCGATCGAAAGTAGCCCTTCCCAGGTTCCTCAAAGACAGTGTTAATAAACTGCTCCATGAAATATAACTGAAACTCTGTGAGATGAATTCACACATCACCAAAAAGTTTCTAAGAAAGATACATTATAGTTTTCATCTGAGGATATTTCTTTTGTCACCGTAAGCTTCCTTGTGCTAAGAAGTATTGCATTGCAGATTTCAAGAAAACTGTGTTAGCAAACTGATCACTGAAGAGAAACGTGTAATTCTGTGAGTTGCATTCACACATCGCACTGTACATTCTCAGAAGGCTTCTTTCCATTTTTGATGTGAGGATATTTCCTTTTTCAACATAGCTCTCAATGAGCTCCCAAATATCAGCTTGCAGAATCCATGACAACAGTGTTAGCAAACTGTTCCAAGAAGGGAAGGGTGGAACTCTGTGTGATGAAGCCACACATCAGAAAGCAATCTCTCAGAAAGCTTCTCTCTAGTTATTATCTGAGGCTTTTCCTTTTTCACCATGGGCCCCAATGGGCTACCAAATATCACCTTGCAGATTCGAAGAAAAGAGTGTTAGTTAACTGTTTCCTGAGGATTAAGTTGTAAGTCTGTGAGATGAATGCAGAGATCACAAAGAAGTTTCTCAAAAGTTTCTTTCCCGTTTTGAACTGATGATATTTCCTTTATCAGCGTAGGCCTCAATGCGATCAAAAGTAGCCCTTCTGAGATTCCTCAAAGACAGTGTTAATGGACTGCTCCACAAAACATAAGTGAAACGCTGTGAGATGAATTCACACATCACCAAGAAGTTTCTAAGAAAGCTTCTGTCTAGATTTCATCTGAGGATACTTGCTTTGTCACCGTAAGCTTCCTTGCGCTAAGAAGTATCCGATTGCAGGTTTCAAGAAAACTAAGTTAGCAAACTGATCACTGAAGAGAAACGTGTAACTCTGTGAGTTGCACTCACACATCACAGTGCAGTTTCTCAGAAGGCTTCTATCCAGTTTTGATCTGAGGGTATTTCCTTTTTCAACATGGACCTCAATGAGCTCCCAAATATCACTTTGCAGAATCCACGACAACAGAGTTAGCAAACTGTTCCTAGAAGAGAAGGGTGGAACTCTGTGTGCTGAAGTCACACATCAGAAAGCAATCTCGCAGAAAGCTTCTGTCTAGTTGTTATCTGAAGAGATATCCTTTTTCACAATGGGCCCCTATGGGCTCCCAAATATCACTTTGCAGATTCCACGACAAGAGTGTTAGCAAACTGCTTCCTGAGGACTAAGTTGTAACTCTGTGAGATGAATGCACAGATCACAAAGAAGTTTCTCAGAAAGCTTCTTTCCCGTTTTGAACTGATGATATTTCCTTGTCACCGTAAGCTTCCTTGCGCTAAGAAGTATCCCATTGCGGATTTCAAGAAAACTGTGTTAGCAAACTGATCACTGAAGAGAAACGTGTAAATCTGTGAGTTGCATTCACACATCGCATGCAGTTTTCCAGAAAGTTTCATTCCAGTTTTGATCTGAGGATATTTCCTTTTTCACCATAGCCCTCCATGAGCTCTGAAATATTGCTGTGCAGACTCCACGACAACAGTGTAAGCAAACCGTCCCAAGAAGGGAAGGATGGAACTCTGTGATGAAGTGACACATCAGAAAACATTCTCTCACAAAGCTTCTCTCTAGTTATTATCTGAGGATATTTCCTTTTACACCATGGGCCCGAATGGACTCCCAAATATCACTTTGCAGATTCCACGAAAAGAGTGTTAGCAAACTGCTTCCTGAGGCCTAAGTTATAACTCTGTGAGGAGAATGCAGAGATCACAAAGAAGATTCTCAGAAAGCTTCTTTCCCGTTTTGAACTGATGACATTTCCTTTATCAGCGTAGGCCTCAATGCGATCCAAAGTAGCACTTCTCAGGTAACTCCAAGACAGTGTTAATGGATTGCTCCATGAAACGTAACTGTAACTCTGTGAGATGAATTCACACATCCCCAAGAAGTTTCTAAGAAAGCCTCTTTCTAGTTTTGATCTGAGGATATTTCCTTTGTCACCGTAAACTTCCTTGGGCTAAGAAGTATCCCATTGCAGATTTCAAGAAAACTGTGCTAGCAAACTGATCACTGAAGAGAAATGTGTAACTCTGTGAGTTGAATTCACACATCGCAGTGCAGTTTCTCAGAAGGCTTCTTTGCAGTTTTGATCTGAGGATATTTCCTTCTTCACCATAACCCTAAATAAGCTCCCAAATATCACTTTACAGAATCAACGGCAACAGTGTTAGCCAACTGCTTCAAGAAGGTAAGGGTGGAACTCTGTGTGATGAAGCCACACATTAGAAAGCAATCTCTCAGAAAGCTTCTCTCTAGTTATTATCTGAGGATATTTCTTTTTTCACCATGGGCCCCAATGGCCTCCCAAATATCACTTTTCAGATTCCACGAAAAGAGTGTTAGCAAACTGCTTCTTCACGAATAAGTTGAACTCTCTGAGATGAATGCACAGATCACAAGGAAGTTTCCCAGAAAGCTTCTTTCCCGTTTTGAACTGATGATACTTCCTTTATGAGCATAGGCCTCAAAGCGATCCCTAGTAGCCCTTCTCAGATTCCTCAAAGACAGTGTTAATGGACTACTCCAAGAAACATAAGTCTAACTCTGTGAGATGAATTCACACATCCCCAAGAAGTTTCTAAGAAAGCTTCTTTATAGTTTTCATCTGAGGATATCTGTTTGTCACCGTAAGCTTCCTTGCGCTAAGAAGTATCCCATTGCAGAATTGAAGAAAACTATGTTAGCAAACTGATCACTGAAGAGAGACATGTAATAGCCCTCAATGAGCTCCCAAATATCACTTTGCAGAATCCACGACAACAGTGTTAGCAAACGGTTCCAAGTAGGGAAGGGTGGAACTCTGTGTGATGAAGCCACACATCAGAAAGCAATCTCTCTGAAAGCATCTCTCTAGTTAGTATCTGAGAATATTTCCTTTTTCACCATGGGCACAATGAGCCCCCAATTATCACTTTGCAGATTCCACGAGAAGAGTGTTAGCAAACTGCTCCCTGAGTACTAAGTTGTAACTCTGTGAGGTGAATTCACAGATCACAAAGAACTTTCTCAGGAAGCTTCTTTCCCGTTTTCAACTGATGATATTTCCTTTATCAGGATATGCCTGAATGCGATCCAAAGTAGCCCTTCTTAGTTTCCTCAAAGAGAGTGTTAATGGACTGCTCCACGAAACATTACTATAACTCTGTGAGATGAATTCACCTATCACCAAGAAGTTTCTAAGAAAGCTTCTTTCTAGTTTTCATCTGAGGATATTTCCTTTTTCACCATAAGCTTCCTTGCGCTAAGAAATATCCCATTGCAGATTTCAAGAACTCTGTGTTAGCCAACTGATCACTGAAGAGAAACGTGTAACTCTGGGAGTTGCATTCATACATCACAGTGTAGTTTCTCAGAAGGCTTCCTTCCAGTTTTGACCTGAGGATATTTCCTTTTTCACCATAGCCCTCAATGGGCTCCCAAATATCACTTTGCAGAATCCACAACAACAGTGTTAGCAAAGTGTTCCAAGACGGGAAGGCTGGAACTCTGTGTGATGAAGCCACACATCAGAAAGCAATGTCTCAGAAAGCTTCTCTCTAGTTATTATCTGAGGATATTTCCTTTTTCACCATAGCCCTCAATGGGCTCCCAAATATCACTTTGCAGAATCCACAACAACAGTGTTAGCAAAGTGTTCCAAGACGGGAAGGCTGGAACTCTGTGTGATGAAGCCACACATCAGAAAGCAATGTCTCAGAAAGCTTCTCTCTAGTTATTATCTGAGGATATTTCCTTTTTCACCATGTGTCCCAATGGGCTCCAAAATATCACTTTGCAAATTCCATGAAAAGAGTGTTAGCAAACTGCTTCCTGAGGACTAAGTTGTAACTCTCTGAACTGAATTCACAGATCACAACGAAGTTTCTCAGAAAGCTTCTATCTCATTTTTATCGGGGGATATATTGTTTGGCCCGATTTTCTTCAAAAGGATCCGAAATATCACTTCTGAGATTCCACACCAACAGGGCTAGGCGACGGCCCCACGAAACTCAGGTGTAATTCAGTGGGTTGAATTTACACATCACAAAGCAGTTTCTCAGAAAGCTTCCTTCTTCTTTAAGATGCAGTTATTTGTGGTCTCGGAGCGTCACCGTGTGTCCTATTGCAGATTCTGCCAAAACTCTGCTAGCAAGCTTCTCAGTGAAAACAATGATGGAAGTCTGGTCTGAATACACCCACAACAAAAAAGTTTCTGAGAAGGCTTCTCTGCAGGTTTGTCTGAGGATACTTTTTTATTCACCATTGGATTCAATGATATCGAAGACATCACTTCTGAGATTCCACAAAATGAGTGCTAGCAAACTCCCCCAAGAAAGAGTAGTGTAACGCTGTGAAATGAATTCACACATCGCAAAGCAGTTTCTCAGAAAGCTTCATTCCACTTTATCTCAGAGGGTATTTCCTCTGTCCTTCTACTCTTCAAACCCATCCGAAATATCACTTCTGAGAATCCACGGAAACAGTCCTAGGAAACGGCTCCAATAAATAGTGGTGTAACTCTGAGAGATGAAGTCACACAGAAGAAAGCAATTTCTCAGAAAGCTTCTTTCAGTTTTTGATGTGAGCATATTTATTTTGTCACCGTCAGCTGCATAGCGCTAAGAAGTATTGCATTGCAGATTTCAAGAAAACTGTGTTAGCAAATGATCACTGAGGAGAAACGAGTAATTCTGTGAGGTGCATTCACACATGGAATGCAGTTTATCAGAAGGCTTCTTTCCAGTTTTGATCTGAGGATATTTCCTTTTTCAACATAGCCCTCAATGAGCTCCCAAATATCTCTTTGCAGAATCCACGACAACAGTGTTTTCAAACTGTTCCAAGAAGGGAAGGGTGGAACTCTGTGTGATTAAGCCACACATCAGAAAGCAATGTCTCAGAAAGCTTCTCTCTAGTTATTATCTGAAGATATTTCCTTTTTCACCATGGGCCCCAATGGGCTTCTAAATATCACTTTTCACACTCCACGAAAAGAGTGTTAGCAATCTGCTTCTTAAGGAATAAGTTGTACCTCTGTGAGATGAATTCAGACATCACAAGGAAGTTTCTGAGAAAGCTTCTTTCCGGTTTTCAACTGATGATACTTCCTTTATCAGCGTAGGCCTCAAAGCGATCCATAGTAGCCCTTCTCAGGTTCCTCAAAGACAGTGTTAATGGACTACTCCAAGAAACATAAGTGTAACTCTGTGAGATGAATTCACACATCCCCAAGAAGTTTCTAAGAAAGCTTCTTTCTAGTTTTCATATGAGGATATTTCTTTGTCATCGTAAGCTTCCTTTCGCTAAGAAGTATCCCATTGCAAATTTAAAGAAAACTGTGTTAGCAAACTGATCACTGAAGAGAAATGTGTAATAGCCCTCAATGAGCTCCCAAATATCACTATGCAGAATTCACGACAACAGTGTTAGCAAACTGTTCGAAGAAGGGAAGGGTGGAACTCTGTGTGATGAAGCCACATAGCAGAAAGCAATCTCTCTGAAAGCTTCTCTCTAGTTATTATCTGAGGATACTTCCTTTTTCACCATGGGCCCCAATGGGCTCCCAATGATCACTTTGCAGAGTCCATGAAAGGAGTGTTCGCAAACTGCTTCCTGAGGACTAAGTTGTAACTCTGTGAGATGAATGCACAGATCACAAAGAACATTCTCAGAAAGCTTCTTTCCCGTTTTGAACTGATGATATTTCCTTTATCAGTATATGCCTCAATGCTATCCAAAGTAGCCCTTCTCAGGTTCCTCAAAGAGAGTGTTAATGGACTACTCCACGAAACATAAGTGTAACTCTGTGAGATGAATTCAAACATCACCAAGAAGTTTCTAAGAAAGCTTCTTTCTAGTTTTCATCTGAGGATATTTCCTTTGTCACCGTAAGCTTCCTTGCGCCAAGGAGAATCCCATTGCAGATTTCAAGAAAACTGTGTTAGCAAACTAGTCACTGAAGAGAAACATATAACTCTGTGAGTTGCATTCACACATCGCAGTGGAGCTTTTCAGAAGGCTTCTTTCCAGTTTTCATCTGAGGATATTTACTTTTCCACCATAGCCCTCAATGTGCTGCCAAATATCCCCTTGCAGTACACAAGATAAAAGAGTTAGCAAACTGTTCCCAGAAGGCAAGGGTGGAACTCTGTGTGATGAAGACACACATCCGAAGGCAATCTCTCAGAAGGCTTCTCTCTAGTTATTATCTGAGGATATTTCCTTTTTCACCATGGGCTCGTATGGGCTCCCAAAACTCACTTTGCAGATACCACGAAAAGAGTGTTAGCACACTGCTTCCTGAGAACTAAGCTGTAACTCTGTGAGAGGAATTCACAGATCACAAAGAAGTTTCTCAGAAAGCTTCTCTCACGTTTTGAACTGATGATATTTCCTTTATCAGCATAGGCCTCAATGCGATCCAAACAAGTCCTTCTCAGGTTCCTCAAAAACAGTGGTAATGGACTGCTGCAGGAAACATAAGTGTAACTCTGTGAGATGAATTCACACATTACCAACAACTTTCTATGAAAGCTTCTTTCTAGTTTTCATGTGAGGATATTTCCTTGTCACCGTAAGCTTCATTGCGTTCAGAAGTATCCCGTTGCAGATTTCCAGAAAACTGTGTTAGCAAACTCAACACTGAATAGAAACGTGTCACTCTGTGAATTGCATTCACACATCGAAATGCAGTTTCTCAGAAGGTTTGTTTCCATGTTTGATCTGAGGATATTTCCTTTTTCACCATAGCCCTCAATGAGCTCCCAAATATCACTTTGCAGAACACAAGATAACAGTGTTAGCAAACTGTTCCCAGAAGGGAACGGTGGAACTCTGTTTGATGAAGACCCACATCAGAAAGTAATCTCTCAGAAAGCTTCTCTCTAGTTATGATCTGAGGATATTTCCGTTTCGCAATGGGCCCCTATGGGCTCCCAAATCTCACTTTGCAGATTCCACCAAAGAGTGTTAGCTAACTGCTTCCTGAGAACTAAGATGTAACTCTGTGAGAGGAATTCACAGATCACAAAGAAGTTTCTCAGAAAGCTTCTCTCACGTTTTGAACTGATGATATTTCCTTTATGAGTGTAGGCCTCAATGCGATCCAAAGAAGTCCTTCTCAGGTTCCTCAAAAACAGTGGTAATGGACTGCTGCAGGAAGCATAAGTGTAACTCTGGGAGATGAATTCACACATCATCAAGAAGTTTCTAAGAAACCTTCTTTCTAGTTTTCATCTGAGGATATTTCCTTTGTCACCGAAAGCTTCACTGCGTTCAGAAGTACCCCATTGCAGATTTCCAGAAAACTGTGTTAGCAAACTGAACACTGAAGAGAAACGTGTAACTCTGTGAGTTGCATTCACACATCGAAATGGCGTTTCTCAGAAGGCTTCTTTCTAGTTTTGATCTGAGGATATTTCCTTTTTCACCATAGCCCTCAATGAGCTGCCAAATGTCACTTTGCACAACACGAAATAACAGAGTTAGCAAACTGTGCCAGAAGGGAAGGATGGAACTCTGTGTGATGCAGACACACATCAGAAAGCAATCTCTCAGAAATTTCTCTCCAGTTGTTATCTGAGGATATTTCCTTTTTCACCATGGGCCCCTATGGGCTGCCAAATCTCACTTTGCAGATTCCACGAAAAGAGTGTTAGCAAACTGCTTCCTGAGAACAAAGCTGTAACTCTCTGAGAGGAATTCACAGATCACAACGAAGTTTCTCAGAAAGGTTCTGTCACGTTTTGAACTGATGATATTTCCTTTACCATAGTAGGCCGCAATGCGATGTAAAGAAGTCCTTCTCAGGTTCCTCAAAAACAGTGGTAATGGACTGCTGCAGGAAACATAAGTGTAACTCTGGGAGATGAATTCACACATCACCAAGGAGTTTCTAAGAAAGCTTCTTTCTAGTATTCATCTGAGGATATTTCCTTTGTCACCGTAAGCTTCACTGCCTTCAGAAGTATCCCATTGCAGGAAAACAGTGTTTGCAAACTGCTTCCTGAGAACTAAGCCGTAACTCTGCGGGAGGAATTCACAGATCACGAAGAACTTTCTCAGAAAGCTTCTTTCTTGTTTTCATCTGAGGATATTTCCTTTATCATCATAGGCCTCAATGCGATCCAAAGAAGTCCTTCTCTGGTTCCTCAAAAACAGTCATAATGGACTGCTGCAGGAAACATAAGTGTAACTCTGGGAGATGAATTCACACACCACCAAGGAGTTTGTAAGAAAGCTTCTTTCTTGTTTTCATCTGAGGATATTTCCTTTGTCACCGTAAGATTCACTGCGTTCAGAAGTAACCCTTTGCAGTATTCCATAAAACTGTGTTAGCAAACTGAACACTGAAGAGAAACATGTCACTCTGTGAGTTGCATTCACATATAGAAATGCAGTTTCTCAGAAGGCATCTCTCCAGGTTTGATGTGAGGATATTTCCTTTTTCACCATAGCCCTCAAAGAGCTCCCAGATATCACTTTGCAGAACACAAGATAACAGAGTTAGCAAACTGTTCCCAGAAGGGAAGGGTGGAACTCTGTGTGATGAAGACACACATCAGAAAGCAGTCTCTCAGAAAGCTTCTCTCTAGTTATTATGTGAGGATATGTCCTTTTTCACCATGGGCCCCTATGGGCTCCCAAATCTCACTTTCCAGATTCCACAAAAAGAGTGTTTGCAAACTGCTTCATGAGAACTAAGCTGTAACTCTCTGAGAGGAAATCACAGCTCTCAAAGACGTTTCTCAGAAAGCTTCTTTCACGTTTCGAACTGATGATATTTCCTTTATGAGTGTAGGCCTCAATGCGATCCAAAGAAGTCCTTCTCAGATTCCTCAAAAACAGTGGTAATGGACTGCTGCAGGAAACATAAGTGTAAGTCTGTGAGATGAATTAACACATCACCAAGGAGTTTCTAAGAAAGATTCTTTCTAGTTTTCATCTGAGGATATTTCCTTTGTCACTGTAAGCTTCATTGCGTTTAGAAGTATCCCATTGCAGATTCCCAGAAAACTGTGTTAGCAAACTGAACACTGAAGAGAAACGTGAAACTCTGTGAGTTGCATTTACACCTCGAAATGCAGTTTCTCAGAAGTCATCTTTCCAGTTTTGATCTGAGGATATTTCCTTTTTCAACATAGCCCTCAATGAGCTCCCAGATATCACTTTGCAGAACACAAGATAACAGAGTTAGCAAACTGTTCCCAGAAGGGAAGGGCGGAACTCTGTGTGATGAAGACACACATCAGAAAGCAATCTCTCAGAAAGTTTCTCTCTAGTTATTATCTGAGGATATTTCCTTTATGACCTTAGGCCCCTATGGGCTCCCAAATCTCTCTTTCCAGATTCCACGAAAAGAGTGATAGCAAACTGCTTCCTGACATCTAAGCTGTAACTCTGTGAGAGGAATTCACAGATCACAAAGAAGTTTCTCAGAAAGCTTCTCTCACGTTTTGAACTGATGATATTTCCTTTATCAGCGTAGGCCTCAATTTGATCCAAAGGAATCCTTCTCACATTCCTCAAAAACAGTTGTAATGGACTGCTGTAGGAAACATAAGTGTAACTCTGTGAGATGAATTAACACAACACCAAGGAGTTTCTAAGAAAGCTTCTTTCTAGTTTTCATCTGAGGATATTTCCTTTGTCACCGTAAGCTTCACTGCGTTCAGAAGTATCCCATTGCAGATTTTCAGAAAACTGTGTTAGCAAACTGAACACTGAAGGAAAACTTATAACTCTGTGAGTTGCATTCACACATCGAAATGGAGTTTCTCAGAAGGCTTCTTTCTAGTTTTGATCTGAGGACATTTTCTTTTTCACCATAGCCCTCAATGAGCTCCCAAATATCACTTTGCAGAACACAAGATAACAGAGTTAGCAAACTGTTCCCAGAAGGGAAGGGTGGAACTCTGTGTGATGAAGACACACATCACAAAGCAATCTCTCAGAATGCATCTCTCCAGTTATTATCTGAGGATGTTTACTTTTTCATCATTGGCCCCTATGGGGTCCCAAATCTCACTTTTCAGATTCCACGAAAAGAGTGTTAGCAAACTGCTTCCTGAGAACTAAGCTGTAACTCTGTGAGAGGAATTCACAGATCACAAAGAACTTTCTCAGAAAGCCTCTGTCACATTTTGAACTGATGATATATCCTTTATCAGCGTAGGCTTCAATGCAATCTAAAGAAGTCCTTCTCAGGTTGCTCAAAAACAGTGGTAATGGACTGCTGCAGGAAACATAAGTGTAACTCTGTGAGATGAATTCACACATTACCAACAAGTTTCTATGAAAGCTTCTTTCTAGTTTTCATGTGAGGATATTTCCTTGTCACCGTAAGCTTCACTGCGTTCAGAAGTATCCCTTTGCAGATTTCCAGAAAACTGTTAGCAAACTCAACACTGAATAGAAACGTGTCACTATGTGAATTGCATTCACACATCGAAATGCAGTTTCTCAGAAGGCTTCTTTCCATGTTTGATCTGAGGATATTTCCTTTTTCACCATAGCCCTCAATGAGCTCCCAGATATCACTTTGCAGAACACAAGATAACAGTGTTAGCAAACTGTTCCCAGAAGGGAACAGTGGAACTCTGCGTGATGAAGACACACATCTGAATGTAATCTCTCAGAAAGCTTCTCTCTAGTATTTATCTGAGGATATTTCCGTTTCACTATGGGCCCCTGTGGGCTCCCAAATCTCACTTTGCAGAATCCACCAAAAGAGTGTTAGCTAACTGCTTCCTGAGAACTACGATGTAACTCTGTGAGAAGAATTTACAGATCACAAAGAAGTTTCTCAGAAAGCTTCTCTGACCTTTTGAATTGATGATATTTCCTTTATCAGCGTAGGCTTCAATGCGATCCAAAGAAGTCCTTCTCAGGTTCCTCAAAAACAGTGGTAATGGACTGTAGCAGGAAACATAAGTGTAAGTCTGGGAGATGAATTCATACATCACCAAGGAGTTTCTAAGAAAGCTTCCTTCTAGTTTTCAACCTAGGATATTTCCTTTGTCACCGTAAGCTTCACTGCGTTCAGAAGTAACCCATTGCAGATTTCCAGAAAACTGTGTTAGGAAACTGAACACTGAAGAGAAACGTGTAACTCTGTGAGTTGCATTCACACATCGAAATACAGTTTCTCAGAAGGCTTCTTTCCAGTTTTGATCTGAGGATATTTCCTTTTTCACCATAACCCTCAATGAGCTCCCAAATATCACTTTGCAGAACACAAAATAACAGAGTTAGCAAACTGTTCCCAGAAGGGAAGGGTGGAACTCTGTGTGATGAAGACACATATCAGAAAGCAATCTGTCAGAAAGATTCTCTCTAGTTGTTATCTGAGGATATTTCCTTTTTCACCATGGGCCCCCATGGGCTCCCAAATCTCACTTTGCAGATTCCACGAAAAGAGAGTTAGCAAACTGCTTCCTGAGAATTAAGCTGTAACTCTGTGAGAGGAATTCACAGATCACAAAGCAGTTTCTCAGAAAGCTTCTCTCATGTTTTGAACTGATGATATTTCCTTTATCAGCGTAGGCTGCAATGCGATGCAAAGAAGTCCTTCTCAGGTTCCTCAACAACAGTGATAATGGACTGCTGCAGGAAACATAAGTGTAACTCTGTGAGATGAACTAACACATCACCAAAAAGTTTCTAAGAAAGCTTCTTTCTAGTTTTCATCTGAGGATATTTCCTTTGTCATCATAAGATTCACTGCGTTCAGAAGTATCCCATTGCAGTTTTCCTGAAAACTGTTTTAGCAAACTGAACACTGAAGAGAAACGTCTAACTCTGTGACTTGCATTCACACCATCGAAATGCAGTTTCTCAGAAGGTTTCTTACCAGTTTTCATCTGAGGATATTTCCTTTTTCACCATAGCCCTCAATGAGCTCCCAAATATCACTTTGCAGAACACAAGATAACAGAGTTAACAAACTGTTCCCAGAAGGGAAGGGTGGAACTCTGTGTGATGAAGACACACATCAGAAAGCAATCTCTCAGCAAGCTTCTTTCTAGTTATTATCTGAGGATATTTCCTCTTTCACCATGGGCCCCTATGGGCTCCCAAATCTCACTTTGCAGATTCCACGAAAAGAGTGTTCCAAACTCATTCCTGAAAAGTAACCGGTAACTCTGTGGGAGGAATTCACAGATCACAAAGAAGTTTCTCAGAAAGTTTCTTTCACGTTTTGAACTGATGATATTTGCTTTATCATCGTAGGCCTCAATGCGATCCAAGGAAGTCCTTCTCAGGTTCCTCAAAAACAGTGATACTGGACTGTAGCAGGAAACATAAGTGTAACTCTGGGAGATGAATTCACACATCACCAAGGAGTTTCTAAGAAAGCTTCTTTCTAGTTTTCATCTGAGGATATTTCCTTTGTCACCGTAAGCTTCACTGCGTTCAGAAGTATCCCATTGCAGATTTCCAGAAAACTGTGTTTTCAAACTGAACACTGAAGAGACGTGTAACTCTGTGAGTTGCATTCACACTTCGAAATGGACTTTCTCAGAAGACTTCTTTATAGTTTTGTTCTGAGGATATTTCCTTTTTCACCATAGCCCTCAATGAGCTCCCAAATATCACTTTGCAGAACACAAGATAACAGAGTTAACAAACTGTTCCAGAAGGGAAGGGTGGAACTCTGTGTGATGAAGACACACATCAGAAAGCAATCTCTCAGAAAGCTTCTTTCTAGTTATTATCTGAGGATATTTCCTCTTTCACCATGGGCCCCTATGGGCTCCCAAATCTCACTTTGCAGATTCCACGAAAAGAGTGTTCCAAACTCATTCCTGAAAAGTAACCGGTAACTCTGTGGGAGGAATTCACAGATCACAAAGAAGTTTCTCAGAAAGTTTCTTTCACGTTTTGAACTGATGATATTTGCTTTATCATCGTAGGCCTCAATGCGATCCAAGGAAGTCCTTCTCAGTTCCTCAAAAACAGTGATACTGGACTGTAGCAGGAAACATAAGTGTAACTCTGGGAGATGAATTCACACATCACCAAGGAGTTTCTAAGAAAGCTTCTTTCTATTTTTCATCTGAGGATATTTCCTTTGTCACCGTAAGCTTCACTGCGTTCAGAAGTATCCCATTGCAGATTTCCAGAAAACTGTGTTTTCAAACTGAACACTGAAGAGACGTGTAACTCTGTGAGTTGCATTCACACTTCGAAATGGACTTTCTCAGAAGACTTCTTTATAGTTTTGTTCTGAGGATATTTCCTTTTTCACCATAGCCCTCAATGAGCTCCCAGATATCACTGTGCAGAACACTAGATAACAGAGTTAGCAAACTGTTCCCAGAACGGAAGGGTGGATGTCTTTGTGATGAAGACACCCATCACAAAGCAATCTCTCAGAAAGCTTCTCTCTAGTTATTATCTGAGGATATTTCCTTTTTCACCATGGGCCCCTATGGGTTCCCAAATTTCACTTTGCAGATTCCACGAAAAGAGTGTTTGCAAACTGCTTCCTGAAAACTAAGCTGTTACTCTGTGGGAGGAATTCACAGATCACAAAGAAGTTTCTCAGAAAGCTTCTTTCTAGTTTTCATCTGAGGATATTTCCTTTATCAGCATAGGCCTCAATGCGATCCAAAGAAGTCCTTCTCTGTTTCCTCAAAAACAGTCGTAATGGACTGCTGCAGGAAACATAAATGTAACTCTGGGAGATGAATTCACACATCACCAACGAGTTTCTAAGAAAGATTCTTTCTAGTTTTCATCTGAGGATATTTCCTTTGTCACCGTAAGATTCACTGCGTTCAGAAGTAACCCATTGCAGTATTCCATAAAACTGTGTTAGCAAACTGAACACTGAAGAGAAACATGTCACTCTGTGAGTTGCATTCACACATCGAAATGCAGTTTCTCAGAAGGCATCTTTCCAGGTTTGATCTGAGGATATTTCCTTTTTCAACATAGCCCTCAAGGAGCTCCCAGATATCACTTTGCAGAACACAAGATAACAGAGTTAGCAAACTGTTCCTAGAGGGGAAGGGTGGATCTCTGTGTGATGAAAACACACATCAGAAAGCAATCTCTCAGAAAGGTTCTCTCTAGTTATTATGTGAGGATATGTCCTTTTTCACCATGGGCCCCTATGGGCTCCCAAATCTCACTTTCCAGATTCCACAAAAAGAGTGATAGCAAACTGCTTCCTGAGAACTAAGCTGTAACTCTCTGAGAGGAATTCACAGAACACAAAGAAGTTTCTCAGACAACTTCTTTCACGTTTTGAACTGATGATATTTCCTTTATGAGTGTAGGCCTCAATGCGATCCAAAGAACTCCTTCTCAGTTTCCTCAAAAACAGTGGTTATGGACTGCTGCAGGAAACATAGTGTAACTCTGAGAGATGAATTTACACATCACCAAGGAGTTTCTAAGAAAGCTTCCTTCTAGTATTCATCTGAGGATATTTCCGTTGCCACCGTAAGCTTCACTGCGTTCAGAAGTATCCCATTGCAGATTTCCAGAAAACTGTGTTAGCAAACTGAACACTGAAGAGAAACGTGTAACTCTGTGAGTTGCATTCACACATCGAAATGCAGTTTCTCAGAAGGCTTGTTTCTAGTTTTGATCTGAGGATATTTCCTTTTTCACCATAGCCCTCAATGAGCTCCCAAATATCACTTTGCAGAACACAAGATAACAGAGTTAACAAACTGTTCCCAGACGGGAAGGGTGGAATTCTGTGTGATGAAGACACACATCAGAAAGCAAACTCTCAGAAGGCTTCTCTCTAGTTATTATCGGAGGATGTTTCCTTTTTCACCGTGGGCCCCTATGGGCTCCCAAATCTCACTTTGCAGATTCCACGAAAAGAGTGTTAGGAAACTGCTTCCTGAGAACTAAGCTGTAACTCTGTGAGAGGAATTCACAGATCACAAAGACTTTTCTCAGAAAGCTTCTCTCACGTTTTGAGGAGATGATATTTCCTTTATCAGCATAGGCCTCAATGCGATCCAAAGAAGTCCTTCTCAGGTTCCTCAAAAACAGTGGTAATCGACTGCTGCAGGAAACGTAAGTGTAACTCTGTGAGATGAATTAACACATCACCAAGGAGTTTCTAAGAAAGATTCTTTCTAGTTTTCATCTGAGGATATTTCCTTTGTCACCGAAATCTTCACTGCGTTCAGAAGTATCCCATTGCAGATTTCCAGAAAACTGTGTTAACAAGCTGAACACTGAAGAGAAACGTGTAACTCTGTGAGTTGCATTCACACATCGAAATGCAGTTTCTCAGAAGGCTTCTTTCCAGTTTTGATCTTAGGATATTTCCTTTTTCACCATAGTCCTCAATGAGCTCCCAGATATCACTGTGCAGAACACTAAATAACAGAGTTAGCAAACTGTACTCAGAAGAAAAGGGTGGAACTCTGTGTGATGAAGACACACATCAGAAAGCAATCTCTCAGAAAGCTTCTCTCATCCCAGCACTTTGGGAGGCCGAGACGGGCGGATCACCAGGTCAGGAGATCGAGACCATCCTGGCTAACACGGTGAAACCCCGTCTCTACTAAAAATACAAAAACTAGCCGGGGGAGGTGGCGGGCGCCTGTAGTCCCAGCTACTCGGGAGGCTGAGGCAGGAGAATGGCGTAAACCGGGAGGCGGAGCTTGCAGTGAGCTGAGATCTGGCCACTGCGCTCCAGCCTGGGCGACAGAGCGAGACTCCGTCTCAAAAAAAAAAAAAAAAAAAAAAAAAAAGAAAGCTTCTCTCTAGTTATTATCTGACTATATTTCCTTTTTGACCATGGGCCCCTATGGGCTCCCAAATCTCACTTTGCAGATTCCACGAAAAGAGTGTTTGCACACTGCTTCCTGAGAACTAAGCCGTAACTCTGTGGGAGGAATTCTCAGATCACAAAGAAATTTCTCAAAAAGCTTCTCTGTAGTTTTCATCTGAGGATATTTCCTTTATCAGCATAGGCCTCAATGCGATCCAAAGAAGTCCTTCTCAGGTTCCTCAAAAACAGTGGTAATGGACTGCTGCAGGAAACATAAGTGTAACTCTGTGAGATGAATTAACACATCACCAAGAAGTTTCTCAGAAAGCTTCTTTCTCGTTTTCATCTGAGGATATTGCCTTTGTTTCCGTAAGCTTCTTTGCGCTCAGAAGTATCCCATTGCAGATTTCCAGAAAACTGTGTTAGCAAAGTGAAAACTGAAGAGAAACGTGTAACTCTGTGAGTTGCATTCACACATCGAAATGCAGTTTCTCAGCCTTCTTTCCACTTTTGATCTGAGGACATTTCCTTTTCCACCATAGCCCTCAATGAGCTCCCAAATATCACTTTGCAGAACGCAAGATAACAGAGTTAGCAAACTGTTCCCAGAAGGGAAGGGTGGAACTCTGTGTGATGAAATCATATATCAGTAAGCAAACTCTCAAAAAGTTTCTCTCTACTTATTATCTGACGATATTTCCTTTTTCATCATGGGCCCCTATGAGCTCTATAATCTCATTTTGCAGATTCCACGCAAAGAGTGTTAACAAACTGCTTCCTGAGAACTAAGCTGTAACTCTGTGAGTGGAATTCACAGATCACAAAGAAGTTTCTCTGAAAGCTTCTTTCTCGTTTTTAACTGATAATATTTCCTTTATCAGCGAAGGCCGCAATGTGATCCAAAGTAGCCCTTCTCAGGTTCATCAAAGAGATTGTTAAAGGCCTGCTCCATGAAACATAAGTGTAACTCTTTGAGATGAATTCACACATCACCAAGAAGTTTCTAAGAAAGCTTCTTTCTAGTTTTCAACTCAGGATATTTTCTTTGTCACCGTAAGCTTCATTGTCCTAAGAAGTATCCCATTGCAGATTTCCAGAAAACTGTGTTAGCTAACTCCTCACTGAAGGAAAACCTGTAACTCTGTGAGTTGCATTCACACATCACAATGCAGTTTCTCAGAAGGCTTCTTTCCAGGTTCTGTCTGAGGGTATTTCCTTTTTCACCGTAGCCCTCAATGAGCTCCCAAATATCACTTTGCAGAATCCAAGACAACAGTGTTAGCAAACTGATTCAAGAAGGGAAGGATGGAACTCTGCGTCATGAAGTCAATCATGAGAAAGCAATCTCTCAGAATGCTTCCCTCTAATTATTATCTGAGGATATTTCCTTTTCCCCATGGGCCCCAATGGGCTCCCAAATATCTCTTTGCAGATTCCACGAAAAGAGTGTTAGCAAACTGCTTCCTGAGGACTAGTTGTAACTCTGTGAGATGAATTCACAGATCACACAGAAGTTTCTCAAAAAGCTTCTTTCTCGTTTTAAACGGAGGATATTTTCTTTGGACCCCAGTCTTCAAGGGCAACCAAATATCAGTTCTCGGACTCCACACAAACAGGGATAGCCAACGGCCCCACGAAATAGAGCTGAAACTCAGTAGTTGGATTTCACACATCACAAAGTGGTTTCTCAGAAAACTTCTTTATGGTTTAAGATGAGGTTATTTGTTGTCTCTGAGCGCCACCGTGTGTTCTATTGCAGATTCTGCGAAAACACAGTTAGCGAGCTTCTCAGTGAAAAGAGTGATGGAACTCTGTGAGTTGAATTCACCAACACAAAGAAGTTTCTGAGAAGGCTTCGCTGCAGGTTTGTCTGAGGTTACTTCCTTATTTACCTTGGGATTCAATGATATCCAAGACATCACGTATGAGATTCCGCAAAATGAGTGCTAGGAAACTCCCCCATTAAAAGCGGGTATAACATTGTGAAATGAATTCACCCATCACAAAGGAGTTTCTCAGAAAGCTTCATTCTGGTTTTCCTCGGAGGATATTACCTTTGCCTTCTACACTTCAAACTCATCCGAAATATCTGTTCTCAGAATCCAGGGAAACAGTCCTAGGAAACGGGGACGAGAAATAGTGGTGTAACTCTGAGAGATGAAGTCACAAACAAGAAAGCAATTTCTCAGAAAGCTTCTTTCCTTTTCTGATCGGAGGATATGACCCTTGTCACTGTCAGCTGCATAGAGCAGAAAAGTATCCCCTTGCAGATTACAAGAAAACTCTGCTAGCAAACTGATAATGGAAGAGAAACGGGTAACTCTGTGATCTCCATTTCCACATGGCAATGCAGTTTCTCAGAAAGCTTCTTTCCAGTTTCTGTCTGATACTTCCTCTTTCACCATAGCCATGGAAGAGCGTCCAAATATCACTTTGCAGAATCCATGCAAGAGTGTTAGCAAAGTCTTCCAATAAGGGAAGGGTCTCACTCTCCGTGATAAAGTCACACATCAGAAAGTAATCTCTCAGATAGCTTCTCTCTACTTTGTATCTGAAGATATTTCCTTTTTCACCATGGGCCAAAATGCGCTCCCAAATATCACTTTGCAGATTCCACGAAAAGAGTGTTAGCAAACTGCTACCTGAGGACTAAGTTGTAACTCTGTGAGAAGAATTCACAGAACACAAAGAAGTTTCTCAGAAAGCTTCTTTCTCGTTTTTAACTGATGATATTTCCTTTATCAGCGGAGGCCTCAATGCGATCCAAAGTAGCCCTTCTCAGGTTCCTCAAAGAGAGTGTTAAAGGCTGCTCCATGAAACATAAGTGTAACTCTGTGAGATGAATTCACACATCACCAAGAAGTTTCTAAGAAAGCTTCTTTCTAGTTTTCAACTCAGGATATTTTCTTTGTCACCGTAAGCTTCATTGTGCTAAGAAGTATCCCTTTGCAGATTCCAGAAAACTGTGTTAGCTAACTCCTCACTGAAGAAAAACCTGTAACTCTGTGAGTTGCATTCACACATCACAATGCCGTTTCTCAGAAGGCTTCTTCCTGTTTCTGTCTCAGGATATTTCCTTTTTCACCGTAGCCCTCAATGAGCTCCCAATTATCACTTTGCAGAATCCAAGACAGCAGTGCTAGCAAACTGTTCGAAGAAGGGAATGGTGGAACTCTGGGTGGTAAAGTCACACGTAGAAAGCAATCTCCCAGAAAGCTTCTCTCTAGTTATTATCTGAGGATAGTTCCTTTTTCACCTTGGGCCCCAAGGCGCTCCCAAATATCTCTTTGCAGATTCCATGAAAAGAGTGTTAGCAAACTGCTTCCTGAGGACTAAGTTGTAACTCTGTGAGATGAATTCACAGATCACAAAGAAGTTTCTCAGAAAGCTTCTTTCTCGCTTTAAACGGAGGATATTTTCTTTGGCCCCTAGTCTTCAAAGGGCACCCAAATATCAGTTCTCAGATTCCACACAAACAGGGCTAGCCAACGGCCCCACGAAATAGAGCTGTAACTCAGTGGTTTGAATTCACACATCACAGAGCGGTTTCTCAGAAAGCGTCTGTTTTCAGATGAGGTAATTTGTGGTCTCGGAGCGCCACCGTGTGTCCTATTGCAGATTCTGCGAAAACTCAGCGAGCTTCTCAGTGAAAAGAGTGATGGAACTCTGTGGGTTGAATTCACCCACAGCAAAGAAGTTTCTGAGAAGGCTTCGCTGCAGGTTTGTCTGAGTTACTTCCTTATTCACCTTGGGATTCAATGATATCCAAGACATCACGTATGAGATTCGCAAAATGAGTGCTAGGAAACTCCCCCATTAAAAGCGGGTATAACATTGTGAAATGAATTCACCCATCACAAAGGAGTTTCTCAGAAAGCTTCATTCTGGTTTTCCTCGGAGGATATTACCTTTGCCTTCTACACTTCAAACCCATCCGAAATATCTGTTCTCAGAATCCAGGGAAACAGTCCTAGGAAACGGGGACAAGAAATAGTGGTGTAACTCTGAGAGATGAAGTCACAAACAAGAAAGCAATTTCTCAGAAAGTTTCTTTCCTTTTCTGATTGGAGGATATGACCCTTGTCACTGTCAGATGCATAGCGCAGAAAAGTATCCCCTTGCAGATTACAAGATAACTCTGCTAGCAAACTGATAATTGAAGAGAAACGGGTAACCCTGTGAGTTCCATTTCCACATGGCAATGCAGTTTCTCAGAAAGCCTCTTTCCAGTTTCTGTCTGAGGATACTTCCTCTTTCACCATAGCCATGGAAGAGCGTCCAAATATCACTTTGCAGAATCCATGCCAAGAGTGTTAGCAAAGTGTTCCAATAAGGGAAGGGTCCCACTCTCCTGATAAAGTCACACATCAGAAAGCAATCTCTCAGATAGCTTCCCTCTAATTTTTATCTGTAGATATTTCCTTTTTCACCATGGGCCAAAATGCGCTCCCAAATATCACTTTGCAGATTCCACGAAAAGAGTGTTAGCAAATAGCTACCTGAGGACTAAGTTGTAACTCTGTGAGAAGAATTCACAGAACACAAAGAAGTTTCTCAGAAAGCTTCTTTCTCGTTTTTAACTGATGATATTTCCTTTATCAGCGGAGGCCTCAATGCGATCCAAAGTAGCCTTTCTCAGGTTCCTCAAAGAGAGTGTTAAAGGCCTGCTCCATGAAACATAAGTGTAACTCTGTGAGATGAATTCACACATCACCAAGAAGTTTCTAAGAAAGCTTCTTTCTAGTTTTCAACTCAGGATATTTTCTTTGTCACCGTAAGCTTCATTGTGCTAAGAAGTATCCCTTTGCAGATTTCCAGAAAACTGTGTTAGCTAACTCCTCACTGAAGAAAAACCTGTAACTCTGTGAGTTGCATTCACACATCACAATGCCGTTTCTCAGAAGGCTTCTTTCCTGTTTCTGTCTCAGGATATTTCCTTTTTCACCGTAGCCCTCAATGAGCTCCCAATTATCACTTTGCAGAATCCAAGACAGCATTGCTAGCAAACTGTTCGAAGAAAGGAATGGTGGAACTCTGCGTGGTAAAGTCACACCTAGAAAGCAATCTCCCAGAAAGCTTCTCTCTAGTTATTATCTGAGGATAGTTCCTTTTTCACCTTGGGCCCCAAGGCGCTCCCAAATATCTCTTTGCAGATTCCATGAAAAGAGTGTTAGCAAACTGCTTCCTGAGGACTAAGTTGTAACTCTGTGAGATGAATTCACAGATCACAAAGAAGTTTTTCAGAAAGCTTCTTTCTCGCTTTAAACGGAGGATATTTTCTTTGGCCCCTAGTCTTCAAACGGCACCCAAATATCAGTTCTCAGAGTCCACACAAACAGGGCTAGCCAACGGCCCCACGAAATAGAGCTGAAACTCAGTGGTTTGAATTCACACATCACAGATCGGTTCCTCAGAAAGCTTCTTTCTGGTTGCAGATGAGGTTATTTGTGGTCTCGGAGCGCCACCGTGTGTCTTATCGCAGATTCTGCGAAAACTCAGCAAGCTTCTCAGTGAAAAGAGTGATGGAACTCTGTGGGTTGAATTCACCCACAGCAAAGAAGTTTCTGAGAAGGCTTCGCTGCAGGTTTGTCTGAGGTTACTTCCTTATTCACCTTGGGATTCAATGATATCCAAGACATCACGTATGAGATTCCGCAAAATGAGTGCTAGGAAACTCCCCCATTAAAAGCGGGTATAACATTGTGAAATGAATTCACCCATCACAAAGGAGTTTCTCAGAAAGCTTCATTCTGGTTTTCCTCGGAGGATATTACCTTTGCCTTCTACACTTCAAACCCATCCGAAATATCTGTTCTCAGAATCCAGGGAAACAGTCCTAGGAAACGGGGACAAGAAATAGTGGTGTAATTCTGACAGATGAAGTCACAAACAAGAAAGCAATTTCTCAGAAAGCTTCTTTCCTTTTCTGATCGGAGGATATGACCCTTGTCACTGTCAGCTGCATAGAGCAGAAAAGTATCCCCTTGCAGATTACAAGAAAACTCTGCTAGCAAACTGATAATGGAAGAGAAACGGGTAACTCTGTGAGTTCCATTTCCACATGGCAATGCAGTTTCTCAGGAAGCTTCTTTCCAGTTTCTGTCTGAGGATACTTCCTCTTTCACCATAGCCATGGAAGAGAGCCCAAATATCACTTTGCAGAATCCATGCAAGAGTGTCAGCAAAGTGTTCCAATAAGGGAAGGGTCTCACTCTCCGTGATAAAGTCACACATCAGAAAGCAATCTCTCAGATAACTTCCCTCTACTTTTTATCTGAAGACATTTCCTTTTTCACCACGGGCTGAAATGCGCTCCCATATATCACTTTGCAGATTCCACGAAAAGAGTGTTAGCAAACTGCTACCTGAGGACTAAGTTGTAACTCTGTGAGAAGAATTCACAGAACACAAAGAAGTTTCTCAGAAAGCCTCTTTCTCGTTTTTAACTGATGATATTTCTTTTATCAACGGAGGCCTCAATGCGATCCAAAGTAGCCCTTCTCAGGTTCCTCAAAGAGAGTGCTAAAGGCCTGCTGCAAGAAACATAAGTGTAACTCTGTGAGATGAATTCACACATCACCAAGAAGTTTCTAAGAAAGCTTCTTTCTAGTTCTCATCTGTGGATACTTCCTTTGTCACCGTAAGCTTCATTGTGCTAAGAAGTATCCCCTTGCAGATTACAAGAAAACTCTGCTAGCAAACTGATAATTGAAGAGAAACGGGTAACTCTGTGAGTTGCATTCACACATCGAAATGCAGTTTCTCAGAAGGCTCCTTTCCAGTTCTGCTCTAGGGAGATATCCTTTTTCATCATAGCCCTCAAGGAGCTCCCAAATATCACTTTGCAGAACACAAGATAACAGAGTTAGCAATCTGTTCCAAGAAGGGAAGGGTGGAACTCTGTGTGAGGAAGTCACACATCAGAAAGCAATCGCTCAGTCACCTTCTCTCTAGTTATTCTCTGTGGATATTTCCTTTTTCACCTTGGGCCCCTATGGGCTCCCAAATCTCATTTTGCAGATTCCACGAAAACAGTGTTAGCAAACTGCTTCCTGAGAACTAAGCTGTAACTCTGTGAGAGGAATTCACAGATCACAAAGAATTTTCTCAGAAAGCTTCTTTCACGTTTTGAATTGATGAGATTTCCTTTATCAGCGTAGGCCTCAATGCGATCCAAAGAAGTCTTTCTCAGGTTCCTAAACAACAATGATAATGGACTGCTGCAAGAAACATAAGTGTAACTCTGTGAGATGAATTCACACATCACCAAGAAGTTTCTAAGAAAGCTTCCTTCTAGTTCTCATCTGTGGATACTTCCTTTGTCACCGTAAGATTCCTTTGGTTCAGAAATATCCCATTGCAGACTTCCAGAAAACTGTGTTAGCAAACTGAAGACTGAAGAGAAACGTGTAACTCTGTGAGTTGCATTCACACATCGAAATGCAGTTTCTCGGAAGGCTCCTTCCCAGTTTTGCTCTGGGGAGATTTCCTTTTTCACCATAGCCCTCAATGAGCTCCCAAATATCACTTTGCAGAACACAAGATAACAGAGTTAGCAAACTGTTCCAAGAAGGGAAGGGTGGAACTCTGTGTGAGGAAGTCACACATGAGAAAGCAATCTCTCAGTCAGCTTCTCTCTAGTTATTCTCTGTGGCTATTTCCTTTTTCACCATGGGCCCCTATGGGTTCCCAAATCTCACTTTGCAGATTCCACGAAAAGAGTGTTAGCAAACTGATTCCTGAAAACTAAGCTGTAACTCTGTGAGAGGAATTCACAGATCACAAAGAACTTTCTCAGAAAGCTTCTTTCACGTTTTGAACTGATGATATTTCCTTTATCAGCGTAGGCCTCAATGAGATCCAAAGAAGTCCTTCTCAGCTACCTCCACAAGAGTCAGAATGGACTGCTGCAAGAAACATAAGTGTAACTCTGTGAGGTGAATTCACACACCACCAAGAAGTTGCTAAGAAAGCTTCTTTCTAGTTCTCATCTGTGGATCTTCCTTTGTCACCGTCAGCTTCCTTTGGTTCAGAAATATCTCATTGCAGATTTCCAGAAAACTGTGTTAGCAAACTGAAGACTGAAGAGAAACGTGTAACTCTGTGAGTTGCATTCACACATCGAAATGCAGTTTCTCGGAAGGCTCCTTTCCAGTTTTGCTCTGGGGAGATTTCCTTTTTCACCATAGCCCTCAAGGAGCTTCCAAATATCACTTTGCAGAACACAAGATAACAGAGTTAGCAAACTGTTCCAAGAAGGGAAGGGTGGAACTCTGTGTGAGGAAGTCACACATCAGCAAGCAATCTCTCAGTCAGCTTCTCTCTAGTTATTCTCTGTGGATATTTCCTTTTTCACCATGGGCCCCTATGGGCTCCCAAATCTCACTTTGCCGATTCCACGAAAAGAGTGTTAGCAAACTGCTTCCTGAGAACTAAGCTGTAACTCTGTGAGAGGAATTCACAGATCACAAAGAACTTTCTCAGAAAGCTTCTTTCAGGTTTTGAACTGATGAGATTCCCTTTATCAGCGTAGGCCTCAATGCGATCCAAGGATGTCCTTCTCAGGTTACTCAACAACAGTGAGAATGGACTGCTGCAAGAAACAGAAGTGTAACTCTGTGAGATGAATTCACACATCACCATTAAGTTTCTAAGAAAGCTTCTTTCTACTTCTCATCTCTGGATACTTCCTTTGTCACCGTAAGCTTCCTATGGTTCAGAAATATCCCATTGCAGATTTCCAGAAAACTGTGTAGGCAAACTGAAGACTGAAGAGAAACGTGTAACTCTGTGAGTTGCATTCACACATCGAAATGCAGTTTCTCAGAAGGCTCCTTTCCAGTTTTACTCTGAGGAGATTTCCTTTTTCACCATAGCCCTCAAGGAGCTACCAAATATCACTTTGCAGAACACAAAATAACAGGGTTACCAAACTGTTCCAAGAAGGGAAGGGTGGAACTCTGTACGAGGAAGTCACACATGAGAAAGCTATCTCTCAGTCAGCTTCTCTCTAGTTATTCTCTTTGGGTATTCCTTTTTCACCATGGGCCCCTATAGGATCCCAAATCTCACTTTGCAGATTCCACGAAAAGAGGGTTAGCAAACTGCTTCCTGAGAACTAAGCTGTAACCCCTTGAGAGGAATTCACAGATCACAAGGAACTTTCTCAGAAAGCTTCTTTCACGTTTTGAACTGATGAGATTTCCTTTATCAGCGTAGGCCTCAATGCGATCCAAAGAAGTCCTTCTCAGCTTCCTCAACAACAGTCAGAAAGGACTGCCGCAAGAAACATAAGTGTAACTCTGTGAGACGAATTCATACATCACCAAGAAGTTTCTAAGAAAGCTTCTTTCTAGTTCTCATCTGTGGATACTTCCTTTGTCAACGCAAGCTTCCTTGGTTCAGAAATATCCCATTGCAGATTTCCAGAAAACTGTGTTAGCAAACTGAAGACTGAAGAGAAACGTGTAACTCTGTGAGTTGCATTCACACATCGAATGCAGTTTCTCAGAAGGCTCCTTTCCAGTTTTACTCTGAGGAGATTTCCTTTTTCACCATAGCCCTCAAGGAGCTACCAAATATCACTTTGCAGAACACAAAATAACAGGGTTACCAAACTGTTCCAAGAAGGGAAGGGTGGAACTCTGTACGAGGAAGTCACACATGAGAAAGCTATCTCTCAGTCAGCTTCTCTCTAGTTATTCTCTTTGGGTATTTCCTTTTTCACCATGGGCCCCTATAGGATCCCAAATCTCACTTTGCAGATTCCACGAAAAGAGTGTTAGCAAACTGCTTCCTGAGAACTAAGCTGTAACCCCTTGAGAGGAATTCACAGATCACAAGGAACTTTCTCAGAAAGCTTCTTTCACGTTTTGAACTGATGAGATTTCCTTTATCAGCGTAGGCCTCAATGCGATCCAAAGAAGTCCTTCTCAGCTTCCTCAACAACAGTCAGAAAGGACTGCCGCAAGAAACATAAGTGTAACTCTGTGAGACGAATTCATACATCACCAAGAAGTTTCTAAGAAAGCTTCTTTCTAGTTCTCATCTGTGGATACTTCCTTTGTCAACGCAAGCTTCCTTGGTTCAGAAATATCCCATTGCAGATTTCCAGAAAACTGTGTTAGCAAACTGAAGACTGAAGAGAAACGTGTAACTCTGTGAGTTGCATTCACACATCGAAATGCAGTTTCTCAGGAGGCCCCTTTCCAGTTTTGCTCTGTGGAGATTTCCTTTTTCACCATAGCCCTCAAGGAGTTCCCAAATATCACACTGCAGAACACAAGATAACAGAGTTAGCAAACTGTTCCAAGAAGGGAAGGGTGGAACTCTGTGTGAGGAAGTCACACATCAGCAAGCAATCTCTCAGTCAGATTCTCTCTAGTTATTCTATGTGGCTATTTCCTTTTTCACCATGGGCCCCTATGGGCTCCCAAATCTCACTTTGCAGATTCCACGAAAAGAGGGTTAGCAAACTGCTTCCTGAGAACTAAGCTGTAACTCTGTGAGAGGAATTCACAGATCACAAAGAACTTTCTCAGAAAGCTTCTTTCACGTTTTGAACTGATGATATTTCCTTTATCAGCGTAGGCCTCAATGCGATTCAAAGAAGTCCTTCTCAGGTTCCTCAACAACAGTGATAAAGGACTGCTGTAAGAAACATAAGTGTAACTCTGTGAGATGAATTCACACATCACCAAGAAGTTTCGAAGAAAGCTTCTTTCTAGGTCTCATCTGTGGATACTTGCTTTGTTACTGTAAGCTTCCTTTGGTTCTGAAATATCCCATTGCAGATTTCCAGAAAACTGTGTTAGCAAAATGAAGACTGAAGAGAAACGTGTAACTCTGTGAGTTGCATTCACACATCGAAATGCAGTTTCTCGGAAGGCTCCTTTCCAGTTTTGCTCTGAGGAGATTTCCTTTTTCACCATAGCCCTCAATGAGCACCCAAATATCACTTTGCAGAACACAAGATAACAGAGTTAGCAAACTGTTGCAAGAAGGGAAGGGTGACCCTGTTTGAGGAAGTCACACATCGGAAAGCAATCTCTCAGTCAGCTTCTCTCTAGTTATTCTCTGTGGATATTTCCTTTTTCACCATGGGCCCCTACGGGCTCCCAAATCTCACTTTGCAGATTCCACGAAAAGAGTGTTAGCAAACTGCTTCCTGATAACTAAGCTGTAACACTGTGAGAGCTATTCACAGATCACAAAGAACTTTCTCAGAAAGGTTCTTTCACGTTTTGAACTGATGATATTTCCTTTATCAGCGTAGGCCGCAATGCGATCCAAAGAAATCCTTCTCAGGTTCCTCAACAACAGTGAGAATGGTCTGCTGCAAGAAACATAAGTGTAACTCTGTGAGATGAATTCACACATCACCAAGAAGTTTCTACGAAAACTTCTTTCTAGTTCTCATCTGTGGATACTTCCTTTGTCACCGTAAGCTTCCTTTGGTTCCGAAATATCCCATTGCAGATTTCCAGAAAACTGTGTTAGCAAACTGAAGACTGAAGAGAAACGTGTAACTCTGTGAGTTGCATTCACACATCGAAATGCAGTGTCTCGGAAGGCTCCTTTCCAGTTTTGCTCTGAAGAGATTACCTTTTTCAAAATAGCCCTCGATGAGCTCCCAAATACCACTTTGCAGAACACAAGATAACAGAGTTAGCAAACTGTTCCAAGAAGGGAAGGGTGGAACTCGGTGTGAGGACGTCACACATCAGAGAGCAATCTCTCAGTCAGCTTCTCTCTAGTTATTCTCTGTGGATATTTCCTTTTTCACCATGGGCCCCTATGGCCTCCCAAATCTCACTCTGCAGATTCCACGAAAAGAGTGTTAGCAAACTGATTCCTGAAAACTAAGCTGTAACTCTGTGAGAGGAATTCACAGATCACAAAGAACTTTCTCAGAAAGCTTCTTTCACGTTTTGAACTGATGATATTTCCTTTATCAGCGTAGGCCTCAATGCGATCCAAAGAATCCTTCTCAGTTTCCTCAACAACAGTGATAATGGACTGCTGCAAGAAACATAAGTGTAACTCTGTGAGTTGAATTCACACATCACCAAGAAGTTTCGAAGAAAGCTTCTTTCTAGTTCTCATCTATGGATACTTCCTTTGTCACCGTAAGCTTCCTTTGGTTCCGAAATATCCCATTGCAGATTTCCAGAAAACTGTGTTAGCAAACTGAAGACTGAAGAGAAACGTGTAACTCTGTGATTGCATTCACACATCGAAATGCAGTGTCTCGAAGGCTCCTTCCAGTTTTGCTCTGAAGAGATTACCTTTTTCAAAATAGCCCTCAATGAGCTCTCAAATACCACTTTGCAGAACACAAGACAACAGAGTTAGCAAACTGTTCCAAGAAGGGAAGGGTGAAACTCGGTGTGAGGACGTCACACATCAGAGAGCAATCTCTCAGTCAGCTTCTCTCTAGTTATTCTCTGTGGATATTTCCTTTTTCACCATGGGCCCCTATGGCTTCCCAAATCTCACTCTGCAGATTCCACGAAAAGAGTGTTAGCAAACTGCTTCCTGAGAACTAAGCTGTAACTCTGTGAGAGGAATTCACAGATCACAAAGAACTTTCTCAGAAAGCTTCTTTCACGTTTTGAACTGATGATATTTCCTTTATCAGCGTAGGCCTCAATGCGATCCAAAGAAGTCCTTCTCACGTTCCTCAACAACAGTCAGAATGGACTGCTGCAAGAAACATAAGTGTAACTCTGTGAGTTGAATTCACACATCAACAAGAAGTTTCGAAGAAAACTTCTTTCTAGTTCTCATCTGTGGATACTTCCTTTGTCACCGTAAGCTTCCTTTGGTTCAGAAACATCCCATTGCAGATTTCCAGAAAACTGTGTTAGCAAACTGAAGACTGAAGAGAAACGTGTAACTCTGTGAGTTACATTCACACATCGAAATGCAGTTTCTCGGAAGGCTCCTTGTCAGTTTTGCTCTGGGGAGATTTCCTTTTCCCCATAGCCCTCAATGAGCTCCGAAATATCACTTTGCAGAACACAAGATAACAGAGTTATCAAACTGTTCCAAGAAGGGAAGGGTGGAACTCTGTGTGAGGAAGTCACACCTCAGAAAGCAATCTCTCAGTCAGCTTCTCTCTAGTTATTCTCTGTGGATATTTCCTTTTTCTACATGGGCACCTAAGGGCTCCCAAATCTCACTTTGCAGATTCCACGAAGAGATTGTTAGCAAACTGCTTCCTGAGAACTAAGCTGTAACTCTGTGAGAGGAATTCACAGATCACAAAGAAGTTTCTCAGAAAGCTTCTTTCACGTTTTGAACTGATGATATTTCCTTTATCAGCGTAGGCCTCAATGCGATCCAAAGAAGTCCTTCTCACGTTCCTCAACAACAGTCAGAATGGACTGCTGCAGGAAACATAAGTGTAACTCTGTGAGATGAATTCACACATCAACAAGAAGTTTCTAAGAAAGCTTCTTTCTAGTTCTCATCTGTGGATACTTCCTTTGTCACCGTAAGCTTCCTTTGGTTCAGAAAATCCCATTGCAGATTTCCAGAAAACTGTGTTAGCAAACTGAAGACTGAAGAGAAACGTGTAACTCTGTGATTGCATTCACACATCGAAATGCAGTTTCTCGAAGGTTCCTTTCCAGTTTTGCTCTGGAGATTTCCTTTTTCACCATAGCCCTCAATGAGCTCCCAATATCACTTTGCAGAACACAAGATAACAGAGTTAGAAAACTGTTCCAAGAAGGGAAGGTGGAACTCTGTGTGAGGAAGTCACACTCAGAAAGCAATCTCTCAGTCAGCTTCTCTCTAGTTATTCTCTGTGGATGTTTCCTTTTTCACCATGGGACCCTATGGGCTCCCAAATCCCACATTGCAGATTCCACGAAAAGAGTGTAAACAAACTGCTTCCTGAGAACTAAGCTGTAACTCTGTGAGAGGAATTCACAGATCACAAAGAACTTTCTCAGAAAGCTTCTTTCACGTTTTGAACTGATGATATTACCTTTATCAGCGTAGGCCTCAATGCGATCCAAAGAAGTCCTTCTCAGGTTCCTTAACAACAGTGATAATGGACTGCTGCAAGAAACATAAGTGTAACTCTGTGAGATGAATTCACACATCAGCAAGAACTTTCTACGAAATCTTTCTACTTCTCATCTGTGGATACTTCCTTTGTCACCGTAAGCTTCCTATGGTTCAGAAATATCCCATTGCAGATTTCCAGAAAACTGTGTTAGCAAACTGAAGACTGAAGAGAAACGTGTAACTCTGTGATTTGCCTTCACACATCGAAATGCAGTTTCTCGGAAGGTTCCTTTCCAGTTTTGCTCTGGGGAGATTTCCTTTTTCACCATAGCCCTCAATGAGCTCCCAAATATCACTTTGCAGAACACAAGATAACAGAGTTAGAAAACTGTTCCAAGAAGGGAAGGGTGGAACTCTGTGTGAGGAAGTCACACATCAGAAAGCAATCTCTCAGTCAGCTTCTCTCTAGTTATTCTCTGTGGATGTTTCCTTTCTCACCATGGGACCCTATGGGCTCCCAAATCGCACATTGCAGATTCCACGAAAAGAGTGTAAACAAACTGCTTCCTGAGAACTAAGCTGTAACTCTGTGAGAGGAATTCACAGATCACAAAGAACTTCTCAGAAAGCTTCTTTCACGTTTTGAACTGATGATATTACCTTTATCAGCGTAGGCCTCAATGCGATCCAAAGAAGTCCTTCTCAGTTCCTCAACAACAGTGATAATGGACTGCTGCAAGAAACATAAGTGTAACTCTGTGAGATGAATTCACACATCAGCAAGAACTTTCTACGAAATCTTTCTACTTCTCATCTGTGGATACTTCCTTTGTCACCGTAAGCTTCCTATGGTTCAGAAATATCCCATTGCAGATTTCCAGAAAACTGTGTTAGCAAACTGAAGACTGAAGAGAAACGTGTAACTCTGTGAATTGCATTCACACATCGATATGTAGTTTCTCGGAAGGCTCCTTTCCAGTTTTGCTCTGAAGAGATTACCTTTTTCACCATAGCCCTCAATGAGCTCCCAAATATCACTTTGCAGAACACAAGATAACAGAGTTAGCAAACTGTTCCAAGAAGGGAAGAGTGGAAGTCTCTGTGAGGAAGTCTCACATCAGAAAGCATTCTCTCAGTCAACTTCTCTCTAGTTATTCTCTGTGGATGTTTCCTTTTCACCATGGGCCCCTATGGGCTCCCAAATCTCACTTTGCAGATTCCACAAAAAGAGTGTTAGCAAACTGCTTCCTGAGAACTAAGCTGTAACTCTCTGAGAGGAATTCACAAATCACAAAGAACTTTCTCAGAAAGCTTCTTTCACGTTTTGAACTGATGATATTTCCTTTATCAGCGTAGGCCTCAATAAGATCCAAAGAAGTCCTTCTCAGGTTCCTCAACAACAGTCAGAATGGACTGCTGCAAGAAACATAAGTGTAACTCTGTGAGATGAATTCACACATCACCAAGAAGTTTCTAAGAAAGCTTCTTTCTAGTTCTCATCTTTGGATCCTTCCTTTGTCAACGTAAGCTTTCTTTGTTTCAGAAATATCCCATTGCAGATTTCCAGAAAACTGTGTTAGCAAACTGAAGACTGAAGAGAAACGTGTAACTCTGTGAGTTGCATTCACACATCGAAATGCAGTTTCTCAGAAGGCTCCTTACCAGTTTTGCTCTGAGGTGATATCCTTTTCCACCATAGCCCTCAATGAGCTCCCAAATATCACTTTGCAGAACACAAGATAACAGAGTTAGCAAACTGTTCCAAGAAGGGAAGGGTGGAACTCTGTGTGAGGAAGTCACACATCAGAAAGCATTCTCTCAGTCAACTTCTCTCTAGTTATTCTCTGAGGATATTTCCTTTTTCACCATGGGCCCCTATGACCTCCCAAATTTCACTTTGCAGATTCCACGAAGAGAGTGTTAGCAAACTGCTTTCTGAGAACTAAGCTGTAACTCTGTGAGAGGAATTCACAGATCACAAAGAAGTTTCTCATAAAGCTTCTTTCACGTTTTGAACTGATGATATTTCCTTTATCAGCGTAGGCCTCAATGCGATCCAAAGAATTCCTTCTCAGGTTCCTCAACAACAGTGATAATGGACTGCTGCAAGAAATATAAGTGTAACTCTGTGAGATGAATTCACACATCACCAAGAGGTTTCTAAGAAGGCTTCTTTCTACTTCTCATCTGTAGATACTTCCTTTGTCACCATAAGCTTCCTTTGGTTCAGAAACATCCCATTGCAGATTTCCAGAAAACTGTGTTAGCAAACTGAAGACTGAAGAGAAACGTGTAACTCTGTGAGTTGCATTCACACATCGAAATGCAGTTTCTCAGAAGGCTCCTTTCCAGTTTTCCTCTGAGGTGATATCCTTTTCCACCATAGCCCTCAATGAGCTCCCAAATATCACTTTGCAGAACACAAGATAAACAGAGTTAGAAAACTGTTCCAAGAAGGGAAGGGTGGAACTCTGTGTGAGGAAGTCACACATCAGAAAGCAAATTCTCAGTCAGCTTCTCTCTAGTTATTCTCTGTGGATACTTCCTTTTTCACCATGGGCCCCTATGGCCTCCCAAATCTCACTTTGCAGATCCCACGAAAAGAGTGTTAGCAAACTGCTTCCTGAGAACTAAGCTGTAACTCTGTGAGAGGAATTCACAGATCACAAAGAACTTTCCCAGAAAGCTTCTTTCACGTTTTGAACTGATGAGATTTCCTTTATCAGCGTAGGCCTCAATGGGATCCACAGAAGTCCTTCTCAGGTTCCTCAACAACAGTGATAATGGACTGCTGCAAGAAACATAAGTGTAACTCTGTGAGATGAATTCACACATCACGAAGAAGTTTCTACGAAAGCTTCTTTCTTGTTCTCATCTGTGGATCCTTCCTTTGTCACCGTCAGCTTCCTTTGGTTCAGAAATATCCCATTGCAGATTTCCAGAAAACTGTGGTAGCAAACTGTAGACTGAAGAGAAACGTGTAACTCTGTGAGTTGCATTCACACATCGAAATGCAGTTTCTCAGAAGGCTCCTTTCCAGTTTTGCTCTTGGGAGATTTCCTTTTTCACCGTAGCCCTCAATGAGCTCCCAAATATCACTTTGCAGAACACAAGATAACAGAGTTAGCAAACTGTTCCAAGAAGGGAAGGGTGGAACTCTGTGTGAGGAAGTCACACATCAGAAAGCAATCTCTCAGTCAGCTTGTCTCTAGTTATTTTCTGTGGATGTTTCCTTTTTCACCATGGGCCCCGATGGGCTCCCAAATCTCACTTTGCAGATTCCAAGAAAAGAGTGTTAGCAAACGACTTCCTGAAAACTAAGCTGTATCTCTGTGAGAGGAAATCACAGATCACAAAGAACTTTCTCAGAAAGCTTCTTTCATGTTTTGAACTGATGATATTTCCTTTATCAGCGTAGGCCTCAATGCGATCCAAAGAAGTCCTTCTCAGGTTCCTCAACAACAGTCAGAATGCACTGCTGCAAGAAACATAAGTGTAACTCTGTGAGATGAATTCACACATCAGCAAGAATTTTCTAAGAAAGCTTCTTTCTACTTCTCATCTGTGGATACTTCGTTTGTCACCGTAAGCTTCCTTTGGTTCAGAAATATCCCATTGCAGATTTTCAGAAAACTGTGGTAGCAAACTGAAGACTGAAGAGAAACGTGTACCTCTGTGAGTTGCATTCACACATCGAAATGCAGTTTCTCAGAAGGCACCTTTCCAGTTTTGCTCTGGGGAGATTTCCTTTTTCACCATAACCCTCAATCAGCTCCCAAATATCACTTTGCAGAACACAAGATAACAGGGGTAGCAAACTGTTCCAAGAAGGGAAGGGTGGAACTCTGTGTGAGGAAGTCACACCTCAGAAAGCAATCTCTCAGTCAGCTTCTCTCTAGTTATTCTCTGTGGCTATTTCCTTTTTCACCATGGGCCCCTATGGGCTCAAAAATCTCGCTTTGCAGATCCCACGAAAAGAGTGTTAGCGAACTGCTTCCTGAGAACTAAGCTGTAACTCTGTGAGAGGAATTCACAGATCACAAAGAACTTTCTCAGAAAGCTTCTTTCACGTTTTGAGCTGATGATATTTCCTCAATCATCGTAGGCCTCAATGTGATCCAAAGAAGTCCTTCTCAGGTTCCTCAACAACAGTGAGAATGGACTGCTGCAAGAAACATAAGTGTAACTCTGTGAGATGAATTCACACATCACCAAGAAGTTTCTAAGAAAGCTTCTTTCTAGTTCTCATCTGTGGATACTTCCTTTGTCACTGTAAGCTTCCGTTGGTTCAGAAATATCTCATTGCAGATTTCCAGAAAACTGTGTTAGCAAACTGAAGACTGAAGAGAAACGTGTAACTCTGTGAGTTGCATTCACACATCGAAATGCAGTTTCTCAGAAGGCTCCGTTCCAGTTTTGCTCTGAGGAGATTTCCCTTTTCACTACAGACCTCAATGAGCTCCCAAATATCACTTTGCAGAACACAAGATAACAGAGTTATCAAACTGTTCCAAGAAGGGAAGGGTGGAATTCTGTGTGAGGAAGTCACACATCAGAAACCAATCTCTCAGTCAGCTTCTCTCTAATTATTCTCTGTGGATATTTCCTTTTTCACCATGGGCCCCTATGGGCTCTCAAATCTCACTTTGCAGATTCCACGAAAAGAGTGTTAGCAAACTGCTTCCTGAGAACTAACCTGTAACACTGTGAGAGAAATTCATAGATCACCAAGAACTTTCTCAGAAAGCTTCTTTCACGTTTTGAACTGATGATATTTCCTTTATCAGCGTAGACCTCAATGCGATCCAAAGAAGTCCTTCTCAGGTTCCTCAACAACAGTCAGAATGGACTGCTGCAAGAAACGTAAGTGTAACTGTGTGAGATGAATGCACACATCAACAAGAAGTTTCTAAGAAAGCTTCTTTCTAGTTTTCATCTGTGGATACTTCCTTTGTCACCGTAAGCTTCCTTTGTTTCAGAAATATCCCATTGCAGATTTCCAGAAAACTGTGTTAGCAAACTGAAGACTGAAGAGAAACGTGTACCTCTGTGAGTTGCATTCACACATCGAAATGCAGTTTCTCAGAAGGCTCCTCTCCAGTTTTGCTCTGGGGAGATTTCCTTTTTCACCATAGCCCTCGAGGAGCTCCCAAATATCACTTTGCAGAACACAAGATAACAGAGGTAGCAAGCTGTTCCAAGAAGGGAAGGGTGGAATTCTGTGTGAGGAAATCACACATCAGAAAGCAATCTCTCAGTCAGCTTCTCTCTAGTTATTCTCTGTGGATATTTCCTTTTTCACCATGGGCCCCTATGGCCTCCCCAATCTCACTTTGCAGATTCCACGAAAAGAGTGTTAGCAAACTGCTTCCTGAGAACTAAGCTGTAACGCTGTGAGAGGAATTCACAGATCACAAAGAACTTTCTCAGAAAGCTTCTTTTCGTTTTGAACTGATGATATTTCCTTTATCAGCGTAGGACTCAATGCGATCCATAGAAGTCCTTCTCAGGTTCCTCAACAACAGTCAGAATGGACTGCTGCGAGAAACATAAGTGTAATTCTGTGAGATGAATTCACACATCACCAAGAAGTTTCTAAGAAAGCTTCTTTCTACTTCTCATCTGTGGATAGTTCCTTTGTCACCGTAAGCTTCCTTTGGTTCAGAAATATCCCATTGCAGATTTCCAGAAAACTGTGTTAGCAAACTGTTCCTAGAAGGGAAGGGTGGAACTCTGTGTGCTGAAGTCAAACATCAGAAAGCAATCTCGCAGAAAGCTTCTGTCTAGTTGTTATCTGAAGAGATATCCTTTTTCACAATGGCCCCTATGGGCTCCCAAATATCACTTTGCAGATTCCACGAAAAGAGTGTTAGCAAACTGCTTCTTGAGGACTAAGTTGTAACTCTGTGAGATGAATTCACAGATCACAAAGAAGTTTCTCAGAAAGCTTCTTTCACGTTTTGAACTGATGATATTTCCTTTATCAGCGTAGGCCTCAATGCGATGCAAAGAAGTCCTTCTCAGGTTCCTCAACAACAGTCAGAATGGACTGCTGCAAGAAACATAAGTGTAACTCTGTGAGATGAATTCACACATCAGCAAGAATTTTCTAAGAAAGCTTCTTTCTACTTCTCATCTGTGGATACTTCGTTTGTCACCGTAAGCTTCCTTTGGTTCAGAAATATCCCATTGCAGATTTCAGAAAACTGTGGTAGCAAACTGAAGACTGAAGAGAAACGTGTACCTCTGTGAGTTGCATTCACACATCGAATGCAGTTTCTCAGAAGCTCCTTTCCAGTTTTGCTCTGGGGAGATTTCCTTTTTCACCATAACCCTCAATGAGCTCCCAAATATCACTTTGCAGAACACAAGATAACAGAGGTAGCAAACTGTTCCAAGAAGGGAAGGGTGGAACTCTGTGTGAGGAAGTCACACCTCAGTTAGTAATCTCTCAGTCAGCTTCTCTCTAGTTATTCTCTGTGGCTACTTCCTTTTTCACCATGGGCCCCTATGGGCTCAAAAATCTCGCTTTGCAGATTCCACGAAAAGAGCGTTAGCGAATGCTTCCTGAGAACTAAGCTGTAACTCTGTGAGAGGAATTCGCAGATCACAAAGAACTTTCTCAGAAAGCTTCTTTCACGTTTTGAACTGATGATATTTCCTCAATCAGCGTAGGCCTCAATGTGATCCAAAGAAGTCCTTCTCAGGTTACTCAACAACAATCAGAATGGACTGCTGCAAGAATCATAAGTGTAACTCTGTGAGATGAATCACAAATCACCAAGAAGTTTCTAAGAAAGCATCTTTCTAGTTCTCATCTGTGGATACTTCCTTTGTCACCGTAAGCTTCCTTTGGTTCAGAAATATCTCATTGCAGATTTCCAGAAAACTCTGTTAGCAAACTGATGACTGAAGAGAAACGTGTAACTCTCTGAGTTGCATTCACAGATCGAAATGCAGTTTCTCGGAAGGCTCCATTCCAGTTTTGCTCTGGGGAGATTTCCTTTTTCACCATAGCCCTCAATGAGCTCCCAAATATCACTTTGCAGAACACAAGATAACAGAGTTAGCAAACTGTTCCAAGAAGGGAAGGGTGGAACTCTGTGTGAGGAAGTCACACATCAGAAAGGAATCTCTCAGTCAGCTTCTCTCTAGTTATTCTCTGTGGCTATTTCCTTTTTCACCATGAGCCCCTATGGGCTCCCAAATCTCACTTTGCAGATTCCACGAAAAGAGTGTTAGCAAACTGCTTCCTGAGAACTAAGCTGTAACTCTG